>NW_027456377.1:402500-427387 GCF_040206685.1 Ascaphus truei
AAGTTCTCCTCACTAGAACATTTAAAAACTTTAACCCACAACAGTTTCTGGATGACCTTACCAACTGCCCATGGCACAGAATCGATTTAATCCCCGACCCTGACTCTGCGCTCGACTATTTCCAATCCGAGTTCTTAAAACTCTGCGATACCCATGCTCCACTACGCAAAATAAGGGTACGGGGGGCCCACCTTCCATGGGTTACACCTGACCTTATAGCACTCTACCAGTTCAGGGATGCCTTGTGGAAAAGCTACAAAGTAACTGGCACTACCAAGGATCTCAATCACTACAGATGCCTGCGGAACGTGTGCACAAGGCAAACAAGGCATGCAAAAGCACAATATTACTCTGACAATCTCCTCCAGAATACATCAAACCCAGCTAATTTCTGGAAGGTTATCAACAATATATTCCAGCCTCCTAACCATCAACAACCAAGTAATATCACTAAGGGGGATATTACTCTGACAAACCCCACTGACATTGCAAATGCATTCAATGATTACTTTGTGGGGTGTGCCACTAACTTATTAGCGAAACGCAGCACAAACCCCAAACCTGAATCTCATCCTGGGAGTACCCCTATAGTCCCACCCCCTCCCAACACTGCCCACAATTTTCAATTTAGCCCAGTATCTGAAGAGGAGATTACACAAGCGCTCCTCAAACTAAAAGTAAGCAGCCAATGTGGACCCGACTTACTACAATCTAGGTTCCTACGACTTGGTGCCCCAGCCATTGCCAAACCAATTGCGTCTATAGTCAACTCTATCCTGTCTGCAGGCCATATCCCTAAGACCTGGAAAACTGCCAGAGTTGTCCCAATCTTCAAAAGTGGGGACAAAAACACTGTCTCAAACTACAGGCCAATCTCACTTCTCCCAATTCTATCCAAAGTTATGGAAAAATTTGTCCACTCCCAATTAAGCGATTTCTACACCAAGACAAATTTCCCTAGCCAATTCCAGTCTGGGTTTCGTCCCAAACACTCCACCGTAACTACCCTGCTAAAAGTTTGCAATGAAATCCAGTGTGGAATGGAACGGGGACAACTCACTGGTGCAGTATTCCTAGATTTTGCAAAGGCTTTTGACACAGTTGATCATGCTATCCTGCTTAACAAACTCCAGAGCTCTGGAATAGGGAAACATGCTTTAAACTGGTTTCAGTCCTACCTATCAGGAAGATCCCAACATGTGTCCATCTCAGGCTCTAACTCCAACCCCCTGGATATCACTTGTGGTGTCCCGCAAGGCTCTGTTCTGGGGCCCCTACTCTTCTCAGTGTTCATTAATGATCTTCCCACAGCTTGTAAGGAAGCCTCAATACACATGTATGCAGATGACACAATCCTGTATGCACACAGCCATAGCCTCTCTGACCTTCAACACATACTTCAGTCTGACTTTTTGAGACTCGAAAACTGGATTTCCCAAAACAAACTGTTTTTAAACACTGACAAGACTGTAACAATGGTATTTGGGACCAAGACTAAATTTGTAAAGCTTCCAGTGACTGAGCTCCTGATTAGAACCAACGCTAAAACAACCCTAACACCTGTCACTAGTATTAAATACCTGGGCTTATGGTTTGACTCCCACTTAACATTCGGGATGCACATTGATACCCTGACAACCAAGACCTATGCCAAACTAGGGGTACTTTACAGGAACAAATCCTCCCTAAGTCTCCTGGTCAGAAAGCGTATTGCACAGCAGATGCTAATGCCAATTATTGACTATGGAGACATAGTATACGGCTCGGCTCCTCAAACCCACCTTAGCAAACTTGACACCCTCTACAATTCAATTTGTCGTTTTGTTCTCCAATGCAACTACAACACACATCACTGCGAAATGCTCAAAGAACTAGATTGGTCATCACTAGAGTCTAGGCGCAAAGTTCACCTTTCCTGTCTCACCCTCAAATACTTTCTGGGCAAGCTACCCAGCTACCTGAACAAGCTCCTCACCCCTACCACATGCAGTACCTATCACCTGAGATCAGACTCCAAAAGACTATTCATGGTCCCAAGACTCAACAAAGTATCCGGACGTTCCTCCTTCTCCTTCCGTGCACCCCAAAACTGGAACAACCTACCAGAGACTCTCATATCCACCACCAGCTTAAGTTCTTTCAAATCTAAGGCTGTCTCACACTTTAATCTGGTCTGTAACTGTTTCATACGCTCATAATATATATTTTCTTTAACTGTGCATGCAATGTCTTGTATATAAATGTATACCTTGTTCATTTATGTAACTGTATTTGTAACCATGTATTATTTGCTTTACTCTGTGCCCAGGACATACTTGAAAACGAGAGGTAACTCTCAATGTATTACTTCCTGGTAAAATATTTTATAAATAAATAAATAAAATAAATAAACTTGTGTGAAGACTGGCTGTATGTGATAAACAGACCAGCGACACCCTTCGCGACGCGTTTCGAATACAAAAGTATTCTTCCTCAGGCGATATCAGGGGCACCTGTTTGGGGTCCTTTATATACCACATAGATGATTGGTTAATACCAATAAAAGAACATCCAATCCACTATTGGTTAAATAGAAAAGGGGGATGGTTCAACTTCACCAAGCCTGCCCCTTAATGTTAAAATGAACAGGATATTGATGCTGTATTGCAGTGGTGGCACTTTGAGTAATAATTAGATAATAAAAGACAAAAGTGCCACTCACCAGTGGAAATACATAAAGAGATACCTACAGGTGGCCCTTTTAACAAGTGTCACATATAAAATACATTTGAAAATATATGTAAAAAAGTAGTATTAATAAAACATTGTGCTACCACATAAAAATACAACAGTTAAACATAAAACATATAATATAAAGAAATTGATGTGGAGAAGAAGGGGGGGAAAGGGGAAAGGGAAAGGAAGGAGGAAAAGGAAAAACATGTGCAAGGTAAAAAAAGACATAAAAACAAACAAAAATATCAATAACATGTTGAATAAAATTGGCTAAAATAGAATGCATCTCAATTCTGAAATTTTGATAAAACCAGACTGCAAAGAAAAGATCACCTGTCATTTAGTTACCGCAAGAAGGGAGTCAACTCCACATAATCATTTAACCCCCCAGGATGTTTAGTTTGGAGTGTGTATATCCAGAATTGCTCCCTCCTTGCGATAAATAAATCCTTATCGCCACCTCTAGTAGTAGTGGTGATATGTTCTATACCCATGTATTTGACCCCTGTGGTGCTGCATTGATGGACATCCTTAAAATGGGACAGCAAATGGGTTAATGGTTTACCAGAGGTCAATGTTTTAGGGATGTTGACAATATTTCTTAAATGTTCCATCACACGTATTTTCAGATGGCGTTTTGTGCGACCTACATATTGTAGTCCACACCCACATTGTAAAATATATATAACATATGTGGACAGACAGTCAATATAGTTTTTAATCTCATATTCGTGATCTGTCATTTTGGATTTAAAGTGATCTTGTGTCAGCATCCTTGGACAAATTTTACATCTATTGCATCTATGATTACCTTTAAGCCCCAATAGATCTCTAAGGTCCTTCTTCTTATTGGGGACACTACCCTTTAGAAGGCTCGGGGCCAGCATGGTTTTAAGATTATCACTTTTAGTAAAAACAATAGGAGGTCTTTCTGGTAAAAACTTTGTCAAAATGGGGTCCAAATGTAAAATGTACCAATATTTATTAAGAATATGTCTTATCTTATTATGTGACCTATTAAATTTGGTAATGAAATACGGTGTCTTATTATCCTTGTCTGGTCTGTATTTTTCCCTGTGTTTCTTTATTTTTGGCCTCACAATTTGTGGTACAGTGTTAGATGTGATGACTTCACTGTCAATCGTATCTTCCACTAAATGTATGGGTGTATCCTGACTCCCAGTGTCATTGGCGTTTATATGGTGATCTAAGTTCTTACTTTTGGGGCAAATTAATTTTTCCCTATTACAGCGTAATGCCTTATTAAATGCTTTTATAACAGTGGTTCTATCATATCCCTTTTGTAAAAATCGTTCTTGAAGTATTTGTGACTGAGATTTAAATGTCTCTAAGTCAGTACAATTTCGCCTCATCCGCAAGAACTGGCTGTAGGGGATATTATCAATACATCTTTTTTCATGGCCACTCGTGGGGTGCAAGAAAGAGTTTACATTAGTGCTCTTAAAGTGGGTTTTAGTGAGTAGCTTGTTTTCAGAAACATATATCTCCAAATCCAAGTAGGTGATAGTATTTGGACTCAGCTCACTTGTGAAGGTGAGGTTGAATTCATTCTTATTCAACCCATCCACGAAGTTATCAAATGAGGTGCTATCGCCATCCCAGATGGCGATCACATCATCGATGTATCTCCGCCACATGACCAACTGCGGCGGAGATACATCAGCACCCCATATATGTAACGATTCCCACCATCCCATGTATAAATTTGCAAAAGATGGTGCAAAACGTGTCCCCATAGCAGTGCCACACAGTTGTAAATAAAACTCGTGCTCAAATAGAAAATAATTATGTGTCAAAATAAATTCAATTGAGTCGTGAATGAACCTACGCTGATGAAGAGGTAAAGTGCCATGTAGTGATAAGAAATAATTAATCGCATCTAATCCCCCTTTATGGGGAATAGACGTGTACAGTGTCTGAACATCTAATGTAACAAGTTTATATGTTGGTTTCCAATTAAATTCAGTGAAAATAGTGAGTAAAGAGGTGGTATCAAGTAAATGTGAAGGTAAAGTGGATACTAGTGGTTGTAAAAAGAAATCTACATAAGAAGAGAGATTAGCAGTGAGCGAATTAATTCCCGAAATAATAGGTCGCCCCGGTGGATTAATAAGTGATTTGTGAATCTTTGGCAAATGGTACATGATAGGGATGGTGGGAGCCGTACAATACAAATAATCAAACTCATGCTTTTTAAGAACATTAGACTCATAAGCAGAGTTTAGCAACTCTTTGAGATCATTCTGGAACTGTACTGAAGGATCTTTGGGAAGTTTACAGTAAGAGCTAGGGTCTGAAAGCAATCTGTTTGCCTCCAGACAATAATCTGTTCTATCTTGGAGTATGATGCCTCCACCCTTATCTGCTTCCCTTACAACTGTATTAGGATCTTGACGTAATACTTTTAATGAATGTCTTTCCTGACTAGTCAAATTCATGTTCCAATTCTTCTGAGTTGACTGTGATTGTTCTAATGCTTTAAAGTCTTTCTCTACCATTTTATTGAAAATATCAATATGTAGTCCCCTAGAGTAGTAAGGGTAGAAGGTAGACTTGGGCTTAAATAATGAATGCTGTGTCAGTATATTTTCCCCTTCATTGGTTATCCCCTCATCCATGAGGCACATTAAATCCACCAATTGATTTTGTTCGTTAGTGGATAATGTGTCGACAGTGGGGTTAATGATGACTGGAATTGAATCATGACCCCCATTATCAGATACAAAGTGTCTGCTTAACGTTAATTTGCGATTAAATTTTTGCAGGTCTATATAAAGATCGAAGTTATTGACCCTCCGCGTGGGGGCAAATGATAATCCTTTCCCCAAAACATTCATCAAAGTGTGATCTATTTGAAAATGGGATAGATTAAAAATACCCTTAGATTTTAATGTTAAGTCATCTGGACAGGTTTTGGTGGGGAGATTTGCTGATTTATCTCTTTTTCCACTCCCTCTGATTCCTCTCCTGAATCCTGTCTTTTTCTCACAGTATTTTTGGTGGTTCCTAACAGGGGTGGGTGGTTGGAATCCCAGGTTGATATTGATTTTCTCATTTTTTCCAACCTGTTTAAAAAATCCTGATTTTCAGTCTCTTCCTTTGTATCTTTCAGTACTTCAAATTTATTATATAAAGGAATATCTGGTGTTCCTGTTTCGTGTCCTCTATATGTATTTGGATGTTTATTGGGGGCATTAGTATGTTTCCTAACATGTGGTGTATGTGGCTTATTCTGCCTCCTATTTTGTTTATGATAATGGGGAATCCATTGTTGTTTTTTCTGGATATTCTGATCCCATCCTACGGGTTCTATATTATCATTCCGTTGGTATTTAGACGGAAGTCTAGTGTGTTTTTCATGTGTAGGTCTAGCATGAAAATTGGGGTCTCTAGGAGTTCTAGGGATAATAATATTAACTTTGGGATTAGTATGCTTAGTTTGGGCTGCCCCCTTTGGAATATGAACATTAGGATCATTGGTGCCTTGTGTTAAGGGGTCCCCATTTGTCATAGCTTCCTTTCCTGTGTCCCAACATCTTTGGATATTGAGAGCATAATCTTTCTTATCCCTTAAAAACTTTTTGTTCTTATTAATTAAAATTTGGTTCTCTGATTTTCTCAATTTAATATTCATATCCTTAGTCAATTGCGGGAGTTTGTCCAAGCAGGGAACTTCAAGAATCTCATTTTTAACCTTAGTTATTCTGCTGTCTACTTCAATTATTTCTTTTTTCCTTTCCAGGATTAATAATCGCATTAATTCTAAGGAACAATGGTCCTGGATTCTTTCCCATTCTTTGACAAACTCTGGACTGTCTGTATTATAGGTTGAGGGTTTGAGAACTCTCAGTCCCCTAGGAATACGACCCACCCTAATATATTCCTCTAAGGTGGCCATTTCTAACCAAGACTTAGTTTCCTTCTCCAATAGTTTATACAGCTCATTCATAAGAGATGGCAAACTGGGAGTGATAACTTCTTCTATTGGTATGTCTGAAAACATCTTACTGAATAATTCTGGTTTGTTAAACCTGTTTTGAAGACAATCTAAAAAATGACTGGTGTTAGAATCAGCCATAATCCGTCCGTATAAGGAAGGTGAAAGAGGTGGGGAGGACTGAGGAAGGGGAGATGGAGAGGGTAGGGGGGAAGGAAAAAAGGAAAAGGAAGGGGGAAGGATGGGAGGGGGAAAAGGCGGGGGAAAAGGGAGGAAAGGAGGACGAAACATTAAAACAATACAACAATAATGCACAAGTTAAATACAAATCCCAATATCACAATAATATGTTAATAGGGCAATGAATCATAAGAGTCTAATAGTTGCTGCGTTACTGTGGGAGAAAAAAAGGACAAAACAGTGTGACACAACAAGTGGGTCACACAGATTACCAGTGTAGAAAATTGAGTCCAGTCCGCGCTCTTGCTCTTTAGGATAGTGGAATGGTGGTTCCTCTCTAATCTCTTGCAGCTCTTAGTGTTGAAGGTGTCTGCCCCCACCTCCAATATGGATCCCAGCAGGAAAACTCCAACCGCGATACCAAGTCCCAGAAAAAAAGAAAAAACACAAAAGCGCACCAAGATTGAGATTTGATACTGTATGTATTGACAACAAATAAAGATAATAATATGCACTTACATATATAAAAACTTTAATGGTCCAGATCACGATCGTCACTTCTATTGGTAGGGCAACATATGGGATGAAGAGGGGGGGTAATCTCAGTCCTCAGGAACAAGCCCCGCGCGCTGGGGCTGTATTCAGAGGCTGCGCTGCGTCTCTGCTTCACACGCTTGTCGGCGTGTTGATCTGCGTAGTGCGCATGCGCGGCAAATGAGGCCCCCTATAGTAGTCCCGGAAGTGCCCGCCCGTTTTCCGTTTCGATCGAAAATGGCAATAAAAATAGCAATAAAAACACTTGTGTGAAGACTGGCTGTATGTGATAAAGAGACCAGCGACACCCTTCGCGACGCGTTTCGAATACAAAAGTATTCTTCCTCAGGCGATATCAGGGGCACCTGTTTGGGGTCCTTTATATACCACATAGATGATTGGTTAATACCAATAAAAGAACATCCAATCCACTATTGGTTAAATAGAAAAGGGGGATGGTTCAACTTCACCAAGCCTGCCCCTTAATGTTAAAATGAACAGGATATTGATGCTGTATTGCAGTGGTGGCACTTTGAGTAATAATTAGATAATAAAAGACAAAAGTGCCACTCACCAGTGGAAATACATAAAGAGATACCTACAGGTGGCCCTTTTAACAAGTGTCACATATAAAATACATTTGAAAATATATGTAAAAAAGTAGTATTAATAAAACATTGTGCAACCACATAAAAATACAACAGTTAAACATAAAACATATAATATAAAGAAATGGATGTGGAGAAGAAGGGGGGGGGGAAAGGGGAAAGGGAAAGGAAGGAGGAAAAGGAAAAACATGTGCAAGGTAAAAAAAGACATAAAAACAAACAAAAATATCAATAACGTGTTGAATAAAATTGGCTAAAATAGAATGCATCTCAATTCTGAAATTTTGATAAAACCAGACTGCAAAGAAAAGATCACCTGTCATTTAGTTACCGCAAGAAGGGAGTCAACTCCACATAATCATTTAACCCCCCAGGATGTTTAGTTTGGAGTGTGTATATCCAGAATTGCTCCCTCCTTGCGATAAATAAATCCTTATCGCCACCTCTAGTAGTAGTGGTGATATGTTCTATACCCATGTATTTGACCCCTGTGGTGCTGCATTGATGGACATCCTTAAAATGGGACAGCAAATGGGTTAATGGTTTACCAGAGGTCAATGTTTTAGGGATGTTGACAATATTTCTTAAATGTTCCATCACACGTATTTTCAGATGGCGTTTTGTGCGACCTACATATTGTAGTCCACACCCACATTGTAAAATATATATAACATATGTGGACAGACAGTCAATATAGTTTTTAATCTCATATTCGTGATCTGTCATTTTGGACTTAAAGTGATCTTGTGTCAGCATCCTTGGACAAATTTTACATCTATTGCATCTATGATTACCTTTAAGCCCCAATAGATCTCTAAGGTCCTTCTTCTTATTGGGGACACTACCCTTTAGAAGGCTCGGGGCCAGCATGGTTTTAAGATTATCACTTTTAGTAAAAACAATAGGAGGTCTTTCTGGTAAAAACTTTGTCAAAATGGGGTCCAAATGTAAAATGTACCAATATTTATTAAGAATATGTCTTATCTTATTATGTGACCTATTAAATTTGGTAATGAAATACGGTGTCTTATTATCCTTGTCTGGTCTGTATTTTTCCCTGTGTTTCTTTATTTTTGGCCTCACAATTTGTGGTACAGTGTTAGATGTGATGACTTCACTGTCAATCGTATCTTCCACTAAATGTATGGGTGTATCCTGACTCCCAGTGTCATTGGCGTTTATATGGTGATCTAAGTTCTTACTTTTGGGGCAAATTAATTTTTCCCTATTACAGCGTAATGCCTTATTAAATGCTTTTTTAACAGTGGTTCTATCATATCCCTTTTGTAAAAATCGTTCTTGAAGTATTTGTGACTGAGATTTAAATGTCTCTAAGTCAGTACAATTTCGCCTCATCCGCAAGAACTGGCTGTAGGGGATATTATCAATACATCTTTTTTCATGGCCACTCGTGGGGTGCAAGAAAGAGTTTACATTAGTGCTCTTAAAGTGGGTTTTAGTGAGTAGCTTGTTTTCAGAAACATATATCTCCAAATCCAAGTAGGTGATAGTATTTGGACTCAGCTCACTTGTGAAGGTGAGGTTGAATTCATTCTTATTCAACCCATCCACGAAGTTATCAAATGAGGTGCTATCGCCATCCCAGATGGCGATCACATCATCGATGTATCTCCGCCACATGACCAACTGCGGCGGAGATACATCAGCACCCCATATATGTAACGATTCCCACCATCCCATGTATAAATTTGCAAAAGATGGTGCAAAACGTGTCCCCATAGCAGTGCCACACAGTTGTAAATAAAACTCGTGCTCAAATAGAAAATAATTATGTGTCAAAATAAATTCAATTGAGTCGTGAATGAACCTACGCTGATGAAGAGGTAAAGTGCCATGTAGTGATAAGAAATAATTAATCGCATCTAATCCCCCTTTATGGGGAATAGACGTGTACAGTGTCTGAACATCTAATGTAACAAGTTTATATGTTGGTTTCCAATTAAATTCAGTGAAAATAGTGAGTAAAGAGGTGGTATCAAGTAAATGTGAAGGTAAAGTGGATACTAGTGGTTGTAAAAAGAAATCTACATAAGAAGAGAGATTAGCAGTGAGCGAATTAATTCCCGAAATAATAGGTCGCCCCGGTGGATTAATAAGTGATTTGTGAATCTTTGGCAAATGGTACATGATAGGGATGGTGGGAGCCGTACAATACAAATAATCAAACTCATGCTTTTTAAGAACATTAGACTCATAAGCAGAGTTTAGCAACTCTTTGAGATCATTCTGGAACTGTACTGAAGGATCTTTGGGAAGTTTACAGTAAGAGCTAGGGTCTGAAAGCAATCTGTTTGCCTCCAGACAATAATCTGTTCTATCTTGGAGTATGATGCCTCCACCCTTATCTGCTTCCCTTACAACTGTATTAGGATCTTGACGTAATACTTTTAATGAATGTCTTTCCTGACTAGTCAAATTCATGTTCCAATTCTTCTGAGTTGACTGTGATTGTTCTAATGCTTTAAAGTCTTTCTCTACCATTTTATTGAAAATATCAATATGTAGTCCCCTAGAGTAGTAAGGGTAGAAGGTAGACTTGGGCTTAAATAATGAATGCTGTGTCAGTATATTTTCCCCTTCATTGGTTATCCCCTCATCCATGAGGCACATTAAATCCACCAATTGATTTTGTTCGTTAGTGGATAATGTGTCGACAGTGGGGTTAATGATGACTGGAATTGAATCATGACCCCCATTATCAGATACAAAGTGTCTGCTTAACGTTAATTTGCGATTAAATTTTTGCAGGTCTATATAAAGATCGAAGTTATTGACCCTCCGCGTGGGGGCAAATGATAATCCTTTCCCCAAAACATTCATCAAAGTGTGATCTATTTGAAAATGGGATAGATTAAAAATACCCTTAGATTTTAATGTTAAGTCATCTGGACAGGTTTTGGTGGGGAGATTTGCTGATTTATCTCTTTTTCCACTCCCTCTGATTCCTCTCCTGAATCCTGTCTTTTTCTCACAGTATTTTTGGTGGTTCCTAACAGGGGTGGGTGGTTGGAATCCCAGGTTGATATTGATTTTCTCATTTTTTCCAACCTGTTTAAAAAATCCTGATTTTCAGTCTCTTCCTTTGTATCTTTCAGTACTTCAAATTTATTATATAAAGGAATATCTGGTGTTCCTGTTTCGTGTCCTCTATATGTATTTGGATGTTTATTGGGGGCATTAGTATGTTTCCTAACATGTGGTGTATGTGGCTTATTCTGCCTCCTATTTTGTTTATGATAATGGGGAATCCATTGTTGTTTTTTCTGGATATTCTGATCCCATCCTACGGGTTCTATATTATCATTCCGTTGGTATTTAGACGGAAGTCTAGTGTGTTTTTCATGTGTAGGTCTAGCATGAAAATTGGGGTCTCTAGGAGTTCTAGGGATAATAATATTAACTTTGGGATTAGTATGCTTAGTTTGGGCTGCCCCCTTTGGAATATGAACATTAGGATCATTGGTGCCTTGTGTTAAGGGGTCCCCATTTGTCATAGCTTCCTTTCCTGTGTCCCAACATCTTTGGATATTGAGAGCATAATCTTTCTTATCCCTTAAAAACTTTTTGTTCTTATTAATTAAAATTTGGTTCTCTGATTTTCTCAATTTAATATTCATATCCTTAGTCAATTGCGGGAGTTTGTCCAAGCAGGGAACTTCAAGAATCTCATTTTTAACCTTAGTTATTCTGCTGTCTACTTCAATTATTTCTTTTTTCCTTTCCAGGATTAATAATCGCATTAATTCTAAGGAACAATGGTCCTGGATTCTTTCCCATTCTTTGACAAACTCTGGACTGTCTGTATTATAGGTTGAGGGTTTGAGAACTCTCAGTCCCCTAGGAATACGACCCACCCTAATATATTCCTCTAAGGTGGCCATTTCTAACCAAGACTTAGTTTCCTTCTCCAATAGTTTATACAGCTCATTCATAAGAGATGGCAAACTGGGAGTGATAACTTCTTCTATTGGTATGTCTGAAAACATCTTACTGAATAATTCTGGTTTGTTAAACCTGTTTTGAAGACAATCTAAAAAATGACTGGTGTTAGAATCAGCCATAATCCGTCCGTATAAGGAAGGTGAAAGAGGTGGGGAGGACTGAGGAAGGGGAGATGGAGAGGGTAGGGGGGAAGGAAAAAAGGAAAAGGAAGGGGGAAGGATGGGAGGGGGAAAAGGCGGGGGAAAAGGGAGGAAAGGAGGACGAAACATTAAAACAATACAACAATAATGCACAAGTTAAATACAAATCCCAATATCACAATAATATGTTAATAGGGCAATGAATCATAAGAGTCTAATAGTTGCTGCGTTACTGTGGGAGAAAAAAAGGACAAAACAGTGTGACACAACAAGTGGGTCACACAGATTACCAGTGTAGAAAATTGAGTCCAGTCCGCGCTCTTGCTCTTTAGGATAGTGGAATGGTGGTTCCTCTCTAATCTCTTGCAGCTCTTAGTGTTGAAGGTGTCTGCCCCCACCTCCAATATGGATCCCAGCAGGAAAACTCCAACCGCGATACCAAGTCCCAGAAAAAAAGAAAAAACACAAAAGCGCACCAAGATTGAGATTTGATACTGTATGTATTGACAACAAATAAAGATAATAATATGCACTTACATATATAAAAACTTTAATGGTCCAGATCACGATCGTCACTTCTATTGGTAGGGCAACATATGGGATGAAGAGGGGGGGTAATCTCAGTCCTCAGGAACAAGCCCCGCGCGCTGGGGCTGTATTCAGAGGCTGCGCTGCGTCTCTGCTTCACACGCTTGTCGGCGTGTTGATCTGCGTAGTGCGCATGCGCGGCAAATGAGGCCCCCTATAGTAGTCCCGGAAGTGCCCGCCCGTTTTCCGTTTCGATCGAAAATGGCAATAAAAATAGCAATAAAAACACTTGTGTGAAGACTGGCTGTATGTGATAAAGAGACCAGCGACACCCTTCGCGACGCGTTTCGAATACAAAAGTATTCTTCCTCAGGCGATATCAGGGGCACCTGTTTGGGGTCCTTTATATACCACATAGATGATTGGTTAATACCAATAAAAGAACATCCAATCCACTATTGGTTAAATAGAAAAGGGGGATGGTTCAACTTCACCAAGCCTGCCCCTTAATGTTAAAATGAACAGGATATTGATGCTGTATTGCAGTGGTGGCACTTTGAGTAATAATTAGATAATAAAAGACAAAAGTGCCACTCACCAGTGGAAATACATAAAGAGATACCTACAGGTGGCCCTTTTAACAAGTGTCACATATAAAATACATTTGAAAATATATGTAAAAAAGTAGTATTAATAAAACATTGTGCAACCACATAAAAATACAACAGTTAAACATAAAACATATAATATAAAGAAATGGATGTGGAGAAGAAGGGGGGGGGGAAAGGGGAAAGGGAAAGGAAGGAGGAAAAGGAAAAACATGTGCAAGGTAAAAAAAGACATAAAAACAAACAAAAATATCAATAACGTGTTGAATAAAATTGGCTAAAATAGAATGCATCTCAATTCTGAAATTTTGATAAAACCAGACTGCAAAGAAAAGATCACCTGTCATTTAGTTACCGCAAGAAGGGAGTCAACTCCACATAATCATTTAACCCCCCAGGATGTTTAGTTTGGAGTGTGTATATCCAGAATTGCTCCCTCCTTGCGATAAATAAATCCTTATCGCCACCTCTAGTAGTAGTGGTGATATGTTCTATACCCATGTATTTGACCCCTGTGGTGCTGCATTGATGGACATCCTTAAAATGGGACAGCAAATGGGTTAATGGTTTACCAGAGGTCAATGTTTTAGGGATGTTGACAATATTTCTTAAATGTTCCATCACACGTATTTTCAGATGGCGTTTTGTGCGACCTACATATTGTAGTCCACACCCACATTGTAAAATATATATAACATATGTGGACAGACAGTCAATATAGTTTTTAATCTCATATTCGTGATCTGTCATTTTGGACTTAAAGTGATCTTGTGTCAGCATCCTTGGACAAATTTTACATCTATTGCATCTATGATTACCTTTAAGCCCCAATAGATCTCTAAGGTCCTTCTTCTTATTGGGGACACTACCCTTTAGAAGGCTCGGGGCCAGCATGGTTTTAAGATTATCACTTTTAGTAAAAACAATAGGAGGTCTTTCTGGTAAAAACTTTGTCAAAATGGGGTCCAAATGTAAAATGTACCAATATTTATTAAGAATATGTCTTATCTTATTATGTGACCTATTAAATTTGGTAATGAAATACGGTGTCTTATTATCCTTGTCTGGTCTGTATTTTTCCCTGTGTTTCTTTATTTTTGGCCTCACAATTTGTGGTACAGTGTTAGATGTGATGACTTCACTGTCAATCGTATCTTCCACTAAATGTATGGGTGTATCCTGACTCCCAGTGTCATTGGCGTTTATATGGTGATCTAAGTTCTTACTTTTGGGGCAAATTAATTTTTCCCTATTACAGCGTAATGCCTTATTAAATGCTTTTTTAACAGTGGTTCTATCATATCCCTTTTGTAAAAATCGTTCTTGAAGTATTTGTGACTGAGATTTAAATGTCTCTAAGTCAGTACAATTTCGCCTCATCCGCAAGAACTGGCTGTAGGGGATATTATCAATACATCTTTTTTCATGGCCACTCGTGGGGTGCAAGAAAGAGTTTACATTAGTGCTCTTAAAGTGGGTTTTAGTGAGTAGCTTGTTTTCAGAAACATATATCTCCAAATCCAAGTAGGTGATAGTATTTGGACTCAGCTCACTTGTGAAGGTGAGGTTGAATTCATTCTTATTCAACCCATCCACGAAGTTATCAAATGAGGTGCTATCGCCATCCCAGATGGCGATCACATCATCGATGTATCTCCGCCACATGACCAACTGCGGCGGAGATACATCAGCACCCCATATATGTAACGATTCCCACCATCCCATGTATAAATTTGCAAAAGATGGTGCAAAACGTGTCCCCATAGCAGTGCCACACAGTTGTAAATAAAACTCGTGCTCAAATAGAAAATAATTATGTGTCAAAATAAATTCAATTGAGTCGTGAATGAACCTACGCTGATGAAGAGGTAAAGTGCCATGTAGTGATAAGAAATAATTAATCGCATCTAATCCCCCTTTATGGGGAATAGACGTGTACAGTGTCTGAACATCTAATGTAACAAGTTTATATGTTGGTTTCCAATTAAATTCAGTGAAAATAGTGAGTAAAGAGGTGGTATCAAGTAAATGTGAAGGTAAAGTGGATACTAGTGGTTGTAAAAAGAAATCTACATAAGAAGAGAGATTAGCAGTGAGCGAATTAATTCCCGAAATAATAGGTCGCCCCGGTGGATTAATAAGTGATTTTTGAATCTTTGGCAAATGGTACATGATAGGGATGGTGGGAGCCGTACAATACAAATAATCAAACTCATGCTTTTTAAGAACATTAGACTCATAAGCAGAGTTTAGCAACTCTTTGAGATCATTCTGGAACTGTACTGAAGGATCTTTGGGAAGTTTACAGTAAGAGCTAGGGTCTGAAAGCAATCTGTTTGCCTCCAGACAATAATCTGTTCTATCTTGGAGTATGATGCCTCCACCCTTATCTGCTTCCCTTACAACTGTATTAGGATCTTGACGTAATACTTTTAATGAATGTCTTTCCTGACTAGTCAAATTCATGTTCCAATTCTTCTGAGTTGACTGTGATTGTTCTAATGCTTTAAAGTCTTTCTCTACCATTTTATTGAAAATATCAATATGTAGTCCCCTAGAGTAGTAAGGGTAGAAGGTAGACTTGGGCTTAAATAATGAATGCTGTGTCAGTATATTTTCCCCTTCATTGGTTATCCCCTCATCCATGAGGCACATTAAATCCACCAATTGATTTTGTTCGTTAGTGGATAATGTGTCGACAGTGGGGTTAATGATGACTGGAATTGAATCATGACCCCCATTATCAGATACAAAGTGTCTGCTTAACGTTAATTTGCGATAAAATTTTTGCAGGTCTATATAAAGATCGAAGTTATTGACCCTCCGCGTGGGGGCAAATGATAATCCTTTCCCCAAAACATTCATCAAAGTGTGATCTATTTGAAAATGGGATAGATTAAAAATACCCTTAGATTTTAATGTTAAGTCATCTGGACAGGTTTTGGTGGGGAGATTTGCTGATTTATCTCTTTTTCCACTCCCTCTGATTCCTCTCCTGAATCCTGTCTTTTTCTCACAGTATTTTTGGTGGTTCCTAACAGGGGTGGGTGGTTGGAATCCCAGGTTGATATTGATTTTCTCATTTTTTCCAACCTGTTTAAAAAATCCTGATTTTCAGTCTCTTCCTTTGTATCTTTCAGTACTTCAAATTTATTATATAAAGGAATATCTGGTGTTCCCGTTTCGTGTCCTCTATATGTATTTGGATGTTTATTGGGGGCATTAGTATGTTTCCTAACATGTGGTGTATGTGGCTTATTCTGCCTCCTATTTTGTTTATGATAATGGGGAATCCATTGTTGTTTTTTCTGGATATTCTGATCCCATCCTACGGGTTCTATATTATCATTCCGTTGGTATTTAGTTGGAAGTCTAGTGTGTTTTTCATGTGTAGGTCTAGCATGAAAATTGGGGTCTCTAGGAGTTCTAGGGATAATAATATTAACTTTGGGATTAGTATGCTTAGTTTGGGCTGCCCCCTTTGGAATATGAACATTAGGATCATTGGTGCCTTGTGTTAAGGGGTCCCCATTTGTCATAGCTTCCTTTCCTGTGTCCCAACATCTTTGGATATTGAGAGCATAATCTTTCTTATCCCTTAAAAACTTTTTGTTCTTATTAATTAAAATTTGGTTCTCTGATTTTCTCAATTTAATATTCATATCCTTAGTCAATTGCGGGAGTTTGTCCAAGCAGGGAACTTCAAGAATCTCATTTTTAACCTTAGTTATTCTGCTGTCTACTTCAATTATTTCTTTTTTCCTTTCCAGGATTAATAATCGCATTAATTCTAAGGAACAATGGTCCTGGATTCTTTCCCATTCTTTGACAAACTCTGGACTGTCTGTATTATAGGTTGAGGGTTTGAGAACTCTCAGTCCCCTAGGAATACGACCCACCCTAATATATTCCTCTAAGGTGGCCATTTCTAACCAAGACTTAGTTTCCTTCTCCAATAGTTTATACAGCTCATTCATAAGAGATGGCAAACTGGGAGTGATAACTTCTTCTATTGGTATGTCTGAAAACATCTTACTGAATAATTCTGGTTTGTTAAACCTGTTTTGAAGACAATCTAAAAAATGACTGGTGTTAGAATCAGCCATAATCCGTCCGTATAAGGAAGGTGAAAGAGGTGGGGAGGACTGAGGAAGGGGAGATGGAGAGGGTAGGGGGGAAGGAAAAAAGGAAAAGGAAGGGGGAAGGATGGGAGGGGGAAAAGGCGGGGGAAAAGGGAGGAAAGGAGGACGAAACATTAAAACAATACAACAATAATGCACAAGTTAAATACAAATCCCAATATCACAATAATATGTTAATAGGGCAATGAATCATAAGAGTCTAATAGTTGCTGCGTGACTGTGGGAGAAAAAAAGGACAAAACAGTGTGACACAACAAGTGGGTCACACAGATTACCAGTGTAGAAAATTGAGTCCAGTCCGCGCTCTTGCTCTTTAGGATAGTGGAATGGTGGTTCCTCTCTAATCTCTTGCAGCTCTTAGTGTTGAAGGTGTCTGCCCCCACCTCCAATATGGATCCCAGCAGGAAAACTCCAACCGCGATACCAAGTCCCAGAAAAAAAGAAAAAACACAAAAGCGCACCAAGATTGAGATTTGATATGTATTGACAACAAATAAAGATAATAATATGCACTTACATATATAAAAACTTTAATGGTCCAGATCACGATCGTCACTTCTATTGGTAGGGCAACATATGGGATGAAGAGGGGGGGTAATCTCAGTCCTCAGGAACAAGCCCCGCGCGCTGGGGCTGTATTCAGAGGCTGCGCTGCGTCTCTGCTTCACACGCTTGTCGGCGTGTTGATCTGCGTAGTGCGCATGCGCGGCAAATGAGGCCCCCTATAGTAGTCCCGGAAGTGCCCGCCCGTTTTACGTTTCGATCGAAAATGGCAATAAAAATAGCAATAAAAACACTTGTGTGAAGACTGGCTGTATGTGATAAACAGACCAGCGACACCCTTCACAACGCGTTTCGAATACAAAAGTATTCTTCCTCAGGCAATATCAGGGGCACCTGTTTGGGGTCCTTTATATACCACATAGATGATTGGTTAATACCAATAAAAGAACATCCAATCCTCTGTTGGTTAAATAGAAAAGGGGGATGGTTCAACTTCACTTTTGTCTTTTATTATCTAATTATTACTCAAAGTGCCACCACTGCAATACAGCATCAATATCCTGTTCATTTTAACATTAAGGGGCAGGCTTGGTGAAGTTGAACCATCCCCCTTTTCTATTTAACCAATAGTGGATTGGATGTTCTTTTATTGGTATTAACCAATCATCTATGTGGTATATAAAGGACCCCAAACAGGTGCCCCTGATATCGCCTGAGGAAGAATACTTTTGTATTCGAAACGCGTCGCGAAGGGTGTCGCTGGTCTCTTTATCACATACAGCCAGTCTTCACACAAGTGTTTTTATTGCTATTTTTATTGCCATTTTCGATCGAAACGGAAAACGGGCGGGCACTTCCGGGACTACTATAGGGGGCCTCATTTGCCGCGCATGCGCACTACGCAGATCAACACGCCGACAAGCGTGTGAAGCAGAGACGCAGCGCAGCCTCTGAATACAGCCCCAGCGCGCGGGGCTTGTTCCTGAGGACTGAGATTACCCCCCCTCTTCATCCCATATGTTGCCCTACCAATAGAAGTGACGATCGTGATCTGGACCATTAAAGTTTTTATATATGTAAGTGCATATTATTATCTTTATTTGTTGTCAATACATATCAAATCTCAATCTTGGTGCGCTTTTGTGTTTTTTCTTTTTTTCTGGGACTTGGTATCGCGGTTGGAGTTTTCCTGCTGGGATCCATATTGGAGGTGGGGGCAGACACCTTCAACACTAAGAGCTGCAAGAGATTAGAGAGGAACCACCATTCCACTATCCTAAAGAGCAAGAGCGCGGACTGGACTCAATTTTCTACACTGGTAATCTGTGTGACCCACTTGTTGTGTCACACTGTTTTGTCCTTTTTTTCTCCCACAGTCACGCAGCAACTATTAGACTCTTATGATTCATTGCCCTATTAACATATTATTGTGATATTGGGATTTGTATTTAACTTGTGCATTATTGTTGTATTGTTTTAATGTTTCGTCCTCCTTTCCTCCCTTTTCCCCCGCCTTTTCCCCCTCCCATCCTTCCCCCTTCCTTTTCCTTTTTTCCTTCCCCCCTACCCTCTCCATCTCCCCTTCCTCAGTCCTCCCCACCTCTTTCACCTTCCTTATACGGACGGATTATGGCTGATTCTAACACCAGTCATTTTTTAGATTGTCTTCAAAACAGGTTTAACAAACCAGAATTATTCAGTAAGATGTTTTCAGACATACCAATAGAAGAAGTTATCACTCCCAGTTTGCCATCTCTTATGAATGAGCTGTATAAACTATTGGAGAAGGAAACTAAGTCTGGTGATTTCAGACAAACACTTCCAGTCATACCACGATCCACACCAGCAGACGAACTTCATGCATGCCTTAAATCCTCTATTTTATGGCGACATGTCAAACATTTTCCATTAACAACCAATATGCGAGTCCAACTTCTCGGCCACTCAAATGAACAACTTTTTGCACACACACTTCTTCAAATAGGTGAAGGCACTTTACCTACTGACTTAACATCAGGTGAAATTGCTTTTCCCACACATTTTTGTCACATGATGACATCACTTGAAGATCTCATACATCACGTCTATCCAAATCTCTTACACAATTACACAAACCACCAGTGGCTCTGTGAAAGAGCCATCCTTGCTGCCAAAAATACTTCTGTCAATGACATCAATCATCAAATTCAAGACATTATTCCAAACACAATTACTCAATACAACTCAATCGATACCGTTGTGGATTGCGATGAAGCCGTTAACTATCCACCTGAATTCCTACACTCCCTCGAACCATCAAGGATGCCACCACATCATCTTCGCCTCAAAGTTGGAGCACCCATCATGCTACTTCGCAACCTACACACACCTAACCTTTGTAATGGAACCAGACTGTGCATAAAAACATTGATGCCCAACCTAATTGAAGCTACTATCTTAACTGGCAACGCCAAAGGCCAAGATGTCTTCATCCCCCGCATTCCACTCATTCCTACAGACATGCCTTTTACTTTCAAACGGCTACAGTTCCCCATCAAACTAGCTTTTGCTATCACCATTAACAAAGCACAAGGACAATCTATAAAGTGCACTGGTATCAACTTAGAATCACCATGTTTCTCCCACGGCCAGTTATATGTTGCGTGCTCTAGAGTTGGATCCCCCCAACAATTGTACATCTTTGCTCCAACTGGAACTACCAAAAATGTCGTTTACAAACAAGCATTACAATGAACATTGACTTTCCTCAATTTCCATGAACTCTACATATTGCCATAAGAAATTACAAAAAAATGAAAGACACTCAATACACTACTGTCATCTTTTATTACTACATTATTTTACAACACACACTTTAACATTACATCAAATACACTCCTCTCAACAATGGACATTCACATCTTTCAAGAAGCATTTCCAACAATAACATTTTCAAAAATAACTACCGTAACAACTAACATACACTTCAAACATTTGCCCTCATATACATGTGCTTTCTACTACTGTTGATTTACAAACACAATTCTAACTAATATTACATAACATTGGCATCACATTACAACTTTCACATACAACATTTACACATACTTATTCACACTTCACATCCCGGGCAACGCCGGGTTTCTCAGCTAGTTATTTATAAATCGTGGAACAATAGATGACTATTTGTTGTAAAGGTTGGATAATAATGTTGAAAAGAAAGATGGAATAAAATGTAATACGATGTTGTTTAAAAATGGTTTGTTGTAAACACACCACAGTACAATGTATATTTTGGTGACATAACAGATGTAAAAATGTGAGGCGTGTGTCCTGCTAGGGTGTGAGGCGGCAGGTGGCGCGTGGGTTGTGAGTGCTGTCTGTGAGTGGGGGTCCTGCTAGGGTGTGAGGTGGCGGGTGGCGCGTGGGTTGTGAGTGCTGTCTGTGAGTGGGGGTCCTGCTAGGGTGTGAGGCGGCGGGTGGTGCGTGGGTTGTGAGTGCTGTCTGTGAGTGGGGGTCCTGCTAGGGTGTGAGGCGGTGGGTCAGTGATGTCGGTGCGTAGGGGCGGGAGGCAGCAGGTGTGTGTGGCGGCAGGTATGTGTCGAGTGTGGCGGGTGTCTGTTGAGTGCGTGCAGCGGCTGTGAGGCGGCGGGTGAAAGGCAGAGGCGGGCGGAGTAAGAGTGGGTGAAAGGCAGAGGCGGGTGGGCGCGAAAGCAGAGGCGGGGAGGCAGGAAGGCGGGCAGGAAGGCGAAGGGTGGTGGGAAGGGGTGGAGGAGAGGGGGGAAGGGGGGTGGGAAGGGGGCTGGGGGGTTGGAGGGGAGGAGGGAGAGGGAAAGGGGAGGAGGGGGGAGGGGAAGAGGAGGAGGGAGGGGAAGAGGAGGAGGATGGGGGAAAGGGGAGCGGAGGGGGGGAGGAAAGGGGAGCGGAGGGGGGGAGGAAAGGGGAGCGGAGGGGGGGAGGAAAGGGGAGCGGAGGGGTGGAGGAAAGGGGAGCGGAGGGGTGGAGGAAAGGGGAGCGGAGGGGTGGAGGAAAGGGGAGCGGAGGGGTGGAGGAAAGGGGAGCGGAGGGGTGGAGGAAAGGGGAGCGGAGGGGGGGAGGAAAGGGGAGCGGAGGGGGGGAGGAAAGGGGAGCGGAGGGGGGAGGAAAGGGGAGCGGAGGGGGGGAGGAAAGGGGAGGGGGGGAGGAAAGGGGAGCGGAGGGGGGGAGGAAAGGGGAGCGGAGGGGGGGAGGAAAGGGGAGCGGAGGGGGGGGAGGAAAGGGGAGCGGAGGGGGGGAGGAAAGGGGAGCGGAGGGGGGGGAGGAAAGGGGAGCGGAGGGGGGGAGGAAAGGGGAGCGGAGGGGGGGGAGGAAAGGGGAGCGGAGGGGGGGGAGGAAAGGGGAGCGGAGGGGGGGAGGAAAGGGGAGCGGAGGGGGGGAGGAAAGGGGAGCGGAGGGGGGGAGGAAAGGGGAGCGGAGGGGGGAGGAAAGGGGAGCGGAGGAGGGGAGGAAAGGGGAGCGGATGGGGGAAAGAAAGGGGATCGGAGGTGGGGGGAAAGGGGAGCGGAGGTGGGGGGAAAGGGGAGCGGAGGTGGGGGGAAAGGGGAGCGAAGGGGGGGGGGGAAGGGGAGCGGAGGGGGGGGAAAGGGGAGCGGAGGGGGGGGGAAAGGGAGCGGAGGGGGGGGGAAGGGGAGCGGAGGGGGGGGGAAAGGGGAGAGGAGGGGGGGGAAAGGGGAGAGGAGGGGGGGGGAAAGGGGAGAGGAGGGGGGGAAAGGGGAGCGGAGGGGGAAAGGGGAGCGGAGGGGGGGGGAGTGGAGGGGGGGAAAGGGGAGCGGAGGGGGGGGGGGAAAGGGGAGCGGAGGGGGGGGGGAAAGGGGAGCGGAGGGGGGGGGGGAAAGGGGAGCGGAGGGGGGGAGGAAAGGGGAGCGGAGGGGGGGAGGAAAGGGGAGCGGAGGGGGGGAGGAAAGGGGAGCGGAGGGGGGGAGGAAAGGGGAGCGGAGGGGGGGAGGAAAGGGGAGCGGAGGGGGGGAGGAAAGGGGAGCGGAGGGAGGGAGGAAAGGGGAGCGGAGGGGGTGAGGAAAGGGGAGCGGAGGGGGGGAGGAAAGGGGAGCGGAGGGGGGGAGGAAAGGGGAGCGGAGGGGGGGAGGAAAGGGGAGCGGAGGTGGGGAGGAAAGGGGAGCGGAGGTGGGAGGAAAGGGGAGCGGAGGGGGGGAGGAAAGGGGAGCGGAGGGGGGGAGGAAAGGGGAGCGGAGGGGGGGAGGAAAGGGGAGCGGAGGGGGGGAGGAAAGGGGAGCGGAGGGGGGAGGAAAGGGGAGGGGAGGGGAGCGGATGGGGGAAAGAAGGGAGCGGAGGTGGGGGGAAAGGGGAGCGGAGGGGGGGGGAAAGGGGAGCGGAGGGGGGGGAAAGGGGAGCGGAGGGGGGGGGGAAAGGGGAGCGGAGGTGGGGGGAAAGGGGAGCGGAGGGGGGGGAAAGGGGAGCGGATGGGGGGGGGAAAGGGGAGCGGATGGGGGGGAGAAAGGGGAGCGGATGGGGGGGAGAAAGGGGAGCGGGAGGGGGGAGAAAGGGGAGCGGGAGGGGGGAGAAAGGGGAGCGGGGGGGGAGAAAGGGGAGCGGGGGGGGAGAAAGGGGAGTGGGGGGGGAGAAAGGGGAGTGGGGGGGGGGAGAAAGGGGAGTGGGGGGGGGAGAAAGGGGAGTGGGGGGGGGAGAAAGGGGAGTGGGGGGGATCGACACACTGCTTGGACAGTTAAGGCAGGTGTCATTACGTCCCTCGTAACGCACACACAAAAAACGTCTGCTACAGCCGTGTATAACGCGGGGGAACTCTTCCCTAACTCCTCCTGTTGTCACCCTTCAAATCCCGGCACCAAACTTGGGCGCAATGACCTTGCAACAATTTGCCTCGCTACATCACCCCCTTGGCCTAATAAACATGCTATTACTATTAGTTCACATTAGCCCAAGGAAGGGGGGTTACATTTGTTGGGGGATCTGATTGAAAAATACAAAGTTCCCTGTGACTCGCGCTCCCCCCCCCCCATGTTTCCCGTGACTCGCGGCTCGCGCCCCTGTTCCCCATGACTCACCCCCCGTTCCCCGTGACTCGCCCTCCCCCCCCGTTCCCCGTGACTCGCGCTCCCCCCCCCCCCCAGCGCCCGCTTGTCCCCCGATGTGCCGTCCGGCTGAGTGAGGCGTGCAGCCGGCGGCAGGAAGCGCCCTGTGTGGGCCTGTGGCGCGAGGCTGCGCGCCTGAAATGGGAGAGTTACTGGCGCCATAAGCTGAGGCGGGACACGCAGTGACTTACCTTAGGGGGTGGTAGCGCCAGGGAGGTAAGGGAGCGGCTGGGGTAGGAGGGCCGCGCTTCCCCTCCGTCTGGAGCTGGTGATGGGGGGGGACGGACAGAGTGGGGGGTGGTGTGTGTGTGTGTGTGTGTGTCCTGTCTGTATATGTGTGTGTGTGTCCTGTCTGTCTATCTGTGTCCTGTCTGTGTATCTCAGTGTGTGTGTCTCAGTGTGTGTGTATCTCAGTGTGTGTGTGTGTGTATCTGTGTGTGTCTCAGTGTGTGTTTATCTCAGTGTGTGTGTGTGTGTGTGTGTGTGTATCTGTGTGTGTCTCAGTGTGTGTGTATCTTTGTGTGTGTGTCTCCGTGTCCTGCCTGTGTGTGTATCCGTGTGTGTGTGTGTATCTCTGTGTGAGTGTATGTGTGTGTCCGGCCAATGAGAGGTGTGCGGGGGTTGGCCAAGGGAGCCAATGGGTTTGCCGCTAGGGACACAGGGAGGGACACAGGGAGACACATACAGACACGGCCACATAGAACACTTTCACAAATATATAGTAGATATATATATACTGAGCAGATCAACACGCCGACAAGCGTGTGAAGCAGAGACGCAGCGCAGCCTCTGAATACAGCCCCAGCGCGCGGGGCTTGTTCCTGAGGACAGAGATTTACCCCCCCTCTTCATCCCATATGTTGCCCTACCAATAGAAGTGACGATCGTGATCTGGACCATTAAAGTTTTTATATATGTAAGTGCATATTATTATCTTTATTT
>NW_027456378.1:0-20626 GCF_040206685.1 Ascaphus truei
GGCTGGTCTAATCGCACCCTTCCTAAGCGGCGAACCCCAAAAGGCTTACTTTGATCTAGAGCCAGCCGAAGCTAACGTCTATGCAAAATTGAAGTTCGAGATCCTCGCCCGCCTCGGCGTAACCACGGCTGTTCGCGCCCAAAGGTTTCACGCATGGTCCTTCACGATGGATAAAGCCACCCGAAGCCAGATGTATGACCTCATCCACCTCGCCCGGAAGTGGCTACAACCCGAGATCAACTCAGCCAGCCACATCGTGGAACGGTTGGTCATGGACCAGTTCTTGAGGAAACTTCCCTCTGCCTTACGCCGTTGGGTCAGTCGGAGTGACCCCCACAATGCGGATGAGCTTGTGGCCCTCGTAGAAAGGTACAATGCAGCAGAAGAGCACCCGCAACCCACAGTCGTGGAGCAACCCCACTACCCGAGGTTCCAGGACTCTTCCAGAGACGGTAAAAGGGTACCGGGGTTAAGGGGCGCTGAAGAGCGGCGACCACCTTCACGCAGGACCAGCAACAGTGGTTCGCACACTAAGGGCAATAGCCAACATGGGGAGCCGGGAAAAGGCTCTAAGTGGGACACAGACTATGTACCTAAATGTGTAAATTGTCATGAGAGGGGCAGCAAAAATCTGCCCACTAAAATCTGCCAGCAAAAATCTGCCCACTAAATTATGAGCCCATGCAATGCAACAGCGTGGAACCTTATTCGCTGTTGTCCCAATGTATGGGCCCTAGCCCAGAGGACCCCTTGAATAACCATCTGTGGGCATTTGTAAAGGTTAATGGTAAGAGGGTTCGGGCACTTCTTGACTCTGGGAGCATGGTCACACTAGTGTCCGAATACCTCTTGCCCATTAAGAAGAAACAGGGAAACAGTTCACAAAGAGTGGCAATTTGTTGTATACATGGGGATAATCATGAATATTCCACTGTTGATGTTTTTTTTGAAACAGAGTTTGGTTCTTTAGATTTCAAGGTGGGTATTGTACCCAAACTGGCACATGATGTGTTAATAGGGACCGACTTTCCCCATTTTCTAAAAATGTGGTCCCCCGCTCAGAATAGCGCCCAGAGTTCAATAGCGGACCATAACGAAGTATTAGAAGAAACAAATCCTTTCCCTTTTTCAGAAATGGAGGTTGACGAGGGCCCAAATAAGAAGGGGGAAAAGGAGGAGTGCTGTAAAATTCCCTTCCCCATCACTACTTTGGTAGGGAATACCCCAAATCAAGATGTTGAGCAGACACTTACCACCCCAGAACCGGATAAGACCCTCGCTGACCTAGAGGTCAGTCCTGGGAGTTTTAAGAAGGCCCAGTGGGAGGACCCCACATTAGCGGTAGCAAGGGGAAATATACGGGACCAGAATAGTACTCCTGGCCAACCAGATAGGTCACTTGCTTACCCCTACTTCGAGGTAGAGAACGACCTAGTATATCGGGTTGATAAAAGGAAATCAGTTACAACTAAACAATTGTTGGTACCACGGACATTCCGTAACGTAGTATTACACCTCGCACATAGTCATCCATTGGGGGGACACCTAGGGGTGGAAAAGACAAAAGAAAAGGTTCTCCGAAGCTTCTATTGGCCTGGGGTTCTGGCAGAAATTACGAATTATTGTTCCTCATGCCCAGAATGTCAGATCACTGCCCCGTTCAAGGCGTACCGCAGCCCATTGGTACCCCTTCCCATAATAGAGGTACCATTTGACCGGATTGCTATGGATCTAGTAGGACCCCTAATAAAGTCTGCTAGGGGACATCAGCATATATTGGTAATATTAGATTATGCCACCCGATATCCGGAGGCAGTTCCCCTACGTAGCACCTCAGCTAAAAACATAGCAAAAGAGTTAGTAGTTCTGTTTTCCCGGGTCGGGATTCCTAAAGAGATTCTATCTGACCAGGGAACACCATTTATGTCCCAAGTAACGAAAGAGCTATGTAAACTCCTAAAAATCAAGCATCTCAGAACCTCAGTCTATCATCCACAAACAGATGGTTTAGTGGAAAGGTTCAATAAAACCTTAAAGAGCATGTTACGGCGGGCGGTTGATAAAGATGGGAAAAACTGGGATTGTTTGTTACCGTACCTGTTATTTGCCATTAGGGAAGTTCCCCAATCATCCACAGGCTTCTCCCCGTTTGAACTATTGTATGGCCGACACCCAAGGGGCTTACTGGATATAGCCAAAGAGACTTGGGAACACGAGATTACCCCTTACAGAAGTGTAATAGAGCATGTTGCCCAGATGCAGGACCGCATTGCTGCAGTCCTACCCATAGTGAGGGAACACATGGAGAAAGCTCAAGAAGCACAGAGGAATACATATAATAAGGGTGCTAGGGTCAGAATTTTTTCTCCAGGTGATAGGGTACTAGTTCTGGTTCCCACCGTGGAGAGTAAATTCCTTGCTAAATGGCATGGGCCATATGAGGTCTTGGAAAGAGTGGGAGAAGTAAATTATAAGGTAAGACAACCAGGTAGGAGGAAACCTGAGCAAATTTACCATATAAACCTACTCAAGCCCTGGAAAGATAGAGAAGTCTTGTTAACCCTAGTACCCCCAGGTCCGTCAGAGAATCAAGAAACTGACCCAGAGGTTAGCATAGCTGAAACACTGTCTGTTCATCAGAAACGAGAGGTTCAGAATTTAGTGAAAAGAAACAAAGAAATCTTCTCTATACGGCCAGGTAGAACTAGCGTAATTGAACATGACTTAGTCTCTGAACCGGGGGTCCGAGTTAACCTTAAACCGTACCGAATCCCAGAGGCCAAAAGAAAGGCTATAAGTTTAGAGGTTAAAAAAATGCTAGAACTAGGTGTAATTGAGGAATCCCAAAGTGGGTGGAACAGCCCTATAGTCTTAGTCCCAAAGCCAGATGGTACAACAAGGTTTTGTAATGACTACCGGAAACTAAACGCGGTGTCAAAATTTGATACTTATCCTATGCCCAGGGTAGATGAACTTGTAGAGAGACTGGGCAAAGCCCGATATCTCACAACCCTAGACCTAACAAAAGGGTACTGGCAGGTTCCCCTCACAGAAAGGGCAAAAGAAAAGACAGCCTTCTCAACCCCAGACGGCCTCTTTCAGTATAAGGTGTTGCCTTTTGGCTTACATGGAGCTCCCGCCACATTCCAAAGAATGATGGATAAAATTTTAAAACCACATGCTCGGTATGCTGCCGCCTACCTGGATGATGTGGTAATCCATAGTGAAGATTGGCAATCCCACCTTCCAAAGGTCCAAGCTGTGCTTGACGCAGTCCGGTCTGCTGGACTAACTGCTAACCCCGCTAAATGCACTATTGGTCTGGAGGAGGCCAAGTATCTGGGATATTCTATTGGCAGAGGTTTACTCAAACCCCAAACACTCAAAGTGGAGGCGATACAAAATTGGCCAAGGCCAGTTACAAAAAAACAAGTAAGGACCTTTTTGGGCTTAATTGGGTACTATAGAAGGTTTATTCCCAATTTTGCAACTAAGGCAACCCCACTAACTGACCTCACAAAAGCAAGAGGACCGCTAATGGTAAAGTGGTCCCCCGAAACCGAACAGGCCTTTAGAAGCCTGAAAGAAGCTCTCTGTGCCCAACCAGTGTTGGTCACACCTGACTTCTCCAAAGAGTTCGTAGTCCAAACCGACGCATCTGAGGTAGGGCTGGGGGCGGTACTCTCCCAGGAGTCTCAAGGTGAGGAGCACCCCATCCTTTATTTAAGTAGGAAACTAAATCCCCAGGAGAAAAATTACTCCATAGTAGAGAAAGAGTGTCTCGCAATAAAGTGGGCTGTAGAGACGCTCAAATACGACCTGTTGGGGAGATCATGCACCCCTTACCTGGATGTGTCAAAACAGGGAAAAGAATGCTAGAGTGACCAGGTGGTTCCTAAGCCTACAACCCTTTAAATTTTCTGTGGAACACAGGTCAGGGCACAAACATGGCAATGCTGACGGGTTGTCAAGGATGCACTCCCTAATATCCATGGTCGCTCATCCCTCGAGGTCTGAGCTGGGGGGGAGGATATGTGACAGAAACCAGGGGATGGTAATAAATTCCGTATATAGGGCTCCCAGGATACTAGACAGTTTCTATCCTGTTTGGCCTGGGAGTGCAGCCTTATAATACATACACTCCATCCCACAGTTTGGCAAGCGCTGGAACTGAGGGATGAGAGATCCAGACCAGAGTTTGTCTGCTGCCTGATTTCTGTCACCTGTCATGCTAATTAGGAATCAGGTATGAAAGACTGATTTCCTGTTTGCTCTGGTCTCCCCACAAGAGCCAGGAGGCTGGAAGGCTGCTGAACTACAGAGGGGAGAAGCCTCTTCCCCAAACAGGTTCAATCTTTCTGTTCATTTGTGTAAGACTGCAAAAGTACCATGTTTTGATGTTGGAAGTGGAAAAGCCACTTCCAACCCTGAGGCAGGGATATCTAAGTTAAGTTATCGCTCAGGTGAGCAGCTTTTGTTTTGATCTGTTTTCTGTTGTATGCACTGTGGCAGTCTCAGTGCCTGGGACTGAATAAACCAGGCATAGCCTGTTTAAAGGAACAGTACGTGACGCCTCATCATTTAACCTACCCTAAAAGACCGTGTTCTAAACAGTCCCGGACAAACGACGGAGCCCCGGAGTAAGCCGTTTGTCACACTGTACTTTGTCAGTTAATAAAACAGTCAATAATCAAACTAATTACAACTTTTGTTTGGTTTCTTTGTTGTTTATAATGAGAGAGGCTAATTGAGACTTCTAAACCAACAGAGGCAATCTTTATTTTTACTCCATCATTGTTGAGGGTAAAGAAGCCTTCAAATGACATAGAAGGACTTAGGGTGACAGAGAACAGGATAGAAATTCTCACATTTAAGTCAGCCTTTAAGAGATCCTTGACACTTACAGATGCAGCGGCCGTTATTCGAACACTTCACGCGCTGTATACCTCAGAATACCCATGTCATGGTGCGTGATTTCTTCCAACCATACCTCCTTTAGATGCGAGTGCAGAAAATGGCATTTGAGTGTTCTGGTTTTTAAACACCTGAAATTGACACAGTAGCACAGTACTGTACACATTACAATTCATTCATTTCATTGCACACAAAGAAACAGAATCCATGAAATTCAAACAAAGCAACCGTGATAAACACGTGTGCCTGGGGCGATTGGCGGCGTTAATGCCGCGTGGAATACAGCAGAACACACGAAAACGGCTCCGTGATTTGTTCGAATAACGGTCGCTGCATCTGTATGTTTAGCACTAAAGTCACACTGCATATTTTGCAAGCAGGATATTAGATGAATGTTCCATCTGACTTGATCATTGACCTGATGTAAAGTTGCCCTAGAGACACCTGCTTTCAGTCATTTTAGAAGAGCATGTTTTAGACACCCACTGCCCTATGAACACCATGCCTGATCCCATATACTCAATAGGACATATCATTGTATTTTTCTCCCTCAAATCTTCCAAATACAGTACTGCAGCCCTATTAACATATATATTATTACAACTATTCATGCTAAGGAAAGGGGACATGCTGTACTGTACCTCCCAGAAATGAATCTGGTTACGCTAATGCATGATGGGAGGTACAGCATCACACAGCACTATTTTGCCATTAAGGTAAAACGAAAAGTGTCGGTTAGTACTAATGTACAGTATGATGATGCTTTGTGTTGATACTTGTCACTAAGCAATTCGGAGTGATGTTCTAGTAGAAGTTAGGGAGGAGTTGACTAATGCAGTAAGTAGTACTATGGATCAGCTCAGGTCTCCCTTTCCTTTGATCGGATTACGTTTGTCAGGTCTCAGGATGCATAACATTTTTCATTTAAAAGATCAACAAATGTGAGAAATGTGATTAGAAACGTGCTAACATTTCACACTTCACAATTCTATTTCATGTATTGCTGCATAATATGATCCTATAGACCTACTTCTTTCAGGAGCAACACGAATTAAAGGTTACAATATAATAGGAGGAAAAGGTCACATAATTGTGTTTTATGTGCAATGTGTGGCATATGTGATCAATATCAACTTAGCTAGCTCATTCTTTTTCTTGTCAACCAAAAGATCTTTGGTTCTCAATGTCTGACCTCACAGCAGTGCAAGTGTAAGACAGAATATAATGGACTTGTCAATGAACTGCACACCACAGGTATCATTGCGCCTACCAAACATAGTACGTAAAGAAGTGAGCAAAGAACACATCCACACAATGCACAATCTCTTCCAGTATTGCCCGTTCTGTCTTGCGTTTTGTTTACGATTGATTCTCTCAGTTGTTGTCAGTTACAATTAACTTCATTGTTGTAACCGTTTTCCCTTAGATTTTTTACAAATATGGACTGAGCAACCTTGGTAAGATTTATCCATTGGCAAAGATTTACTGCAGAGACATTCATCTTAGGAAATTGTTCTGTTGATAAAATATTGGTGTTAGAGTTTACTCGGCTCAATATTTGAATTGCCACTAATGACTTATAAAGACTATTGCACTTTAGTGAATAAATCAGTAGGTTTTAAAGCAGAACTACATGCTGCATTGCAGTCTTTTTTTTGTTTTTATTACAGGATTGAAGCAGAGGGTTTCCGCAGCTGAACTGTGTTACTTTCAGCTCCGGGCACCCTCTGCTTCGAGAGATATTTACCTCCAGAGGGAGTGCCGATATTCCTGCGCAGTTTAAACGTCCTGGTCACGCTGGCCAATAGGAAGCTGCAATGGAAGACGTCACAGCTCCCTATTGACCCGCGTCATTTAAATGCCACTAATTTGTTAGGCACACAGTTCCCTACCTGCAGAGATATCGGCACCCCATAAGGAGGTAAGTATCTTTGGAAGCAGGGGGTCCCCGGACCTGAAATTAACACTGCTCTGGAGACGCCCTACTTCAAACCTGTAATATTATATGTGACGGTGAGGGGGTAACCAGGCTCTTAAAGGTTTGGGAGTGTCAGCTCTTGAGCCCAGTAACATTAAATGCATAACCTATAATTTGCGACAAATAATTTTTTTTTCTCCAGGGATGCCAGCGAGCAGGGATTGCTGGGGCATGAATTTCAAGGTGGGTTTTGCGGAGAAATTGTTGTCAGAATGGGCCTTGGTAGCTGGGGTACGAAGTTGTCTGTTCCCCTAAAAATATTCCCGGGAATCATGCCTGTTTCTCGGATACATGTAGGCACATTGTCCCAGCAATATCTCCCCTTGAAAACGCTTGCGCGACTCACCACTAGGGTTCCCTGCTTCAGCATAGCCCAGAAAGGTAAATGGGGCAAGGGGATGTAAAGTGTCCCTGTAACTATAAGGGGTCCCTAGGTTAAGGGGGACACCCCAGTTAATTCCCAGGTAGCCCAGAACCTGTATTGGGGTTCTTGGGTGCTCCAACCATATATAAGGTTGTGATGGGACTCAGAGTCCAGTCTATGTCTAATGACAGTGTGTGGGGAATAAAGGCTAGTAGAAATAAAAGTGCAGATTTCTATTCCCCTTACCCAGAGACTTAGGAAAGTATTACATGTGTATATTTTATTATTACTGTAATAGTGCTGGTATGTACTGTTGTGCACTATAATTGAGCTGAGACTTTTGGAACCAATGTTCAGTCAGGCTACCAGGGCTACCAAGTTGGTGCCAGTAAGTCTGCTGGACATCGGAGATGAAAGCCACAAGAGGATGCCTGAGGTGTGCAAGCCATTTGGGTAACAGGTAAAGGGTCAAGTACTCACGTCCTGGGATCAATGGCAGTTGTCCCGGCTGCCATTTGTCCTACCAGACCTGGAGGAGCCTAACCCAGCAGGTGGCATGACATAGCCAGGGACGGAGGTGGCAATCTTGTGCATGTCCCTTGGCAATTTCTGATTTCCCGCAGACCTGGCTTTCCAGACTGGCTTCGCTCTGATTGGCTGCTAAGAATGTTTCCACGCTCTGATTGGCTGGAGTATTTTGTGAAAAAACTCTGAAATACTATAAGAAACCCATAGGCAAATCGGTGTTGAGATTTCCAGCGGTAAAGTGCGGGCGGGCTTTTCAAAAGTGCTCTTGCGCGAATAGCAGAGCACCGGCTTCAGAAAAGTCTGCCAGGAAAATATTCTAAGTCCCACTTCTGGCGGCCAAGTTCTAATAATCGAACGTAGCGGTTGCAGCTGTCATTGCAAGCCGATTTTAGTACCAGGAGTTTGGTGCTAACCCCCAGTCAAAAGGAGTCCAAGTTGTCAGAAGAGAGGGAGCGGTGGCGTGTGGAACTTCCCGCCGATTTGAGAACCAGAGGATTTCGGGGTCAGGGGAAAAACGTTTATTTAGAGTTCCCTGCACCTAGAACAGTCTAATTTTCGACCCCAAACCCCCATTAATTGTGCTTTTCGTCTGTATTTTGTGTTCCACTGTGTGTATGCCTATTTCTGTGAATAAACTACAATGTATTTCATTATCTTATTTTGCTCAATGAATGATCCTGGTAAAAAGGTGTAAATTGCCTGGTCTCCCGTGACATTATATATAGATTTTTTTTATAGAGATTTTTAAATAAATATCGTCCAATCGCCCCAGGCACACGTGTTTATCGCGGTTGCTTTATTTGAATTTCATGGATTCGGTTTCTTTGTGTGCAATGAAATCCAATGCAATGAATGAATTGTAGTGTGTACAGTACTGTGCTACTGTGTCAATTTCAGGTGTTTAAAAACCAGAACACTAAAATGCCATTTTCTGCACTCGCCTGCATTCGCGTTTAAAGGCGGTACGGTTGGAAGAAATCACGCGCCATGACGTGGGTATTCCGAGGTATACAACGCATGAAGTGTTCAAATAACGGCCGCTGGATCTGTATGTAAATAATATTTGTTATAATCGAAATGTTGATCTTAATCTAATGCATAAGTGTGTTGCTCTCTGTTAATATTTGTCATAATAATATAGATGTAAAAATACATATAAAATATATATTGTATATCTTAATTTGTAAATTTGATCATAGAGAAGCTGTTTAGTATTCTCACAAATTATGCATAGTAAATAGTGCTTCAAATGAAAAATTAAGAAAAGAAAAACATGTACAAGTTAAAGCATATTAATGCATCAAAAAATAAAAATAAACATAACAAATATTAATAAAACATTCATATTTTATGTATCTCAAATAGTAGTGGTATGGAGCAATGGCAACCTATTGAATAGTAATCTGTATATCAAACAGAATAGTGGAATAAGGTAGTTGTAAACACATATCAATATTAATCTAAATCCAACTGAACTATGTTGGATCGGTATCATAACGAGTAATAATATGAGGTTGTCCCTGAATTGCATTGTTAAACCTTTAGAAAAAAGGATACAAAGATCCTAAATTATAAATATGTACATATTGATAATATTGGAGCAAATGAATTGAATAAAAGAATAATGAAATAAGGAGGGTCATGGCAGTAGTATCTGATTGGGTATTGGTATCTAAATTAGTATTATCTATAGAGATAAGATCAGCCCTGTCCACTGAAAGTGCGTATTCAAAAGCATCATACAAATCTTTGTTATTGTAACCTCTTTATAAAAAGTGATTCTTTAAATCGCATGACCTAATCTTATAAATATATATAAATTTTAACACAATTTTAAATAGCAAGGTTAAAAACTAAGTACTGTATGCTATTGCCTTACGTGCAGTTATTGTAGCTGTCTCAAATTCATCGACACTCCTCAAAACACTAAGCCGATGTGCTGAGAAAACAAATGCATTTGTAAGAGGTTTTCTTGTTTAATTATACTTTTACATTGAGAGTATGATTCACTTCATTGAATCCATCTATGTTATGAACCTTCTTTATAGATTTTCTCTGTAGATACTTTGCATATCAGCTAACTACAGCTGCTACAGTATCTAGAGGATACTTTAGAATGACATACTTCTACATGCAGAAAAAAAGCCAAAATGACGTTAACCTGTTTGTACTCCCTGAATAAAGAGGGAAACAACACGCTTCTCGAGGGAAGAATTAGCATACAGGGGCTTATGCAGAGAGGTACGGATAAAATTCGCCACAGGATTTGAATATATTGTGATGGTATGCAGGGAACTCCGGTAGCGCGGAGTGTAGGAAATAGCTAATTAGGCGAGTTTCACTTGGCGTGAAACTCGCAATTCTGAGGCGCGCGGTAATAGCCCACAATACAGCCAACTTTTGTTGGCAGGCAAAATTACAACAAAACGCGCCATATTGTAGCTCCGATTGGCGCGTTCATGCGCATCGGAGCTACTGGAATCTAGCGTTATTACGTTGTGGCGAGATCACGATTCTCGCCACACGTCTGCCGAATTTGAATAGCCCCGCCAAATTCTCGCCACTATCTCTTACAAAACACAAAATTTTGGCGCAAACCTGCCTAATTATACCCTACCGTACCTCTCTGCATAAGCCCCACAGTATGATGTCGCTGATACAGTACACTACCTAAAATTACATTTACTTGTCTGCTCTGTTGTGGAAATTACTCTATGACCCCATAGGAGTTTTTAATGTAAATGTAAATATAGAAGATAAAGCAGCATTTTTTGCACTTCCTATTTGTTGCAGACCACCACTCTCTTATGACCCAGAGTACAGAGGATTTTCACCTGTCAGAATTATAAGGACCATAAAACTTTGTCTAAAAGAAAGCTACATTTACTCCCTGTCCAGTACTATGCTAACTTAATCTTAAACCTTTCAGTGTAATCCATTGTACCATTTCTCGAATTTAGCAAAAGGAGCTGAAAGATTTAACGGCTATGGGTTTTCCTTTGATGTACAGTACTGTAGCATGGTTAGGGAAGCCTGTAGGAGCAGATAACTGTATATTGGAATATCTAGTCTAGACTTATCTACAGAATAATCAAGGCACACTTTTTTCATATAAATACAAAATTCATTTAGTTGCTTTTAAATGAAAAAATAAAGTTCAAGTGTTTTGAGATATATTCTGCCACTCAGAAATCACACTATGCTTAAAAAAATAGTCTATTGTCTCCGTGAAGCTAAATCTCATGGCAAGTTGTCTGTTAGAATTTTGCTTATCTTGTTTATTGTTTTTAAAGAAAATGTGGCCACCCTATTATCCTAATCATAGTTCTCAGTATCTTAGTACTTGTAAAACCTCGTTCACCTCTTACCTATGTTGTGACCCCAACCTTGTTTCAATCTGTTTGGTTGTATGCCTTAGTGCTGTGGGACTTTTCTCAGTATACACTCTTCCTGGGTGACCTTATAAATGATTTTGTCTTCTGGTGTTAGCTCTATCCTAATGACACTCAAATATAGGCATCCACTCCAAACCCAACTCTCTGAATGCTATTATGCTATATTATTACATTCCCACTCACTTCATATAACACTGCCCTTTCCCTTGTCAAGCAAACCTACTTTTCCTCACTCATTCGAACACTGTCCTCTAACCCTCAACACCTATTTGCCTCCTTTGACTTCCTTCTCTGCACCTATACCTGCACCGCTTTCTGCCCTCATGGCCCAAGACCTTCCACCTACTTCACAGATCAGTCTGTAACAAAGTTTCAGGGCACTGACAAAAAAGTCCAAAGGGGATAAAAAGCAGGGAACCCAGGTAGTGAAAAAATCTTAGAGGCTTTATTAGAACATTAAGAAAGTGGTTCTCAAAACAGTGTGTCCTCCCACGCGTTTCACGCAAAAGCTGAACTTTCTCAAGGAGTATTGGACAGACCGGAAACAAGCACATTTATAGGTGCTGAGTAAGTAATCAAGAAAATCACATGAAACGCAACTGATTGTGGCATAACAGTATTTAAACATTTGTTCAATTAGTAGGTTAAAAATCACATCAACTGAGACTAAAAATAAAAAAAAGAAAACATTTCACTTTAACCACTATAGCTATTATATAAGCAATAGACAGTAAATCCATACAGTATATGTAAATAATATGGATTATAATCGAATAGTTGATCTTAATATAATGCATAAGTGTGTTGCTCTGTTAATACTTGTCATAATCATATAGATGTAAAAATACATATAAATATATATTGTATATCTTAATTTGTAAATTAGATCATAGAGAAGCTGTTTAGTATTCTCACAAATGATGCATAATATATAGTGCTTCAAATGAAAAATTAAGAAAAGATAAACATGTTCAAATTAAAGCATATAAATGCATCAAAAATAAAAAAATCATAACCAATATTAATGAAACATTCATATTTTATGTATCTCAAATAGTAGTGGTATGGAGCAATGGCAACCTACTGTATTGAATAGTAATATGTATATCAAACAGAATACTGGAATAAGGTAGTTGTAGCCATTCGTTAGTATTTAGAACACACTTCCACCCTATCACCAGCACACATTACCTTTTTACTGGTTAGCATTCTTTTGTTACTAAACCACAATTATTTTCAGTTTGACGGTCAGTTTTATCTCCAAACACGTGGGACCGCGATGGGGACTTGCTTTGCTCCATTCTACGCCAACCTTTTCATGGGTGTCCCACGTGTTTGGAGATAATTACCCTTTCAGTCAAAATGTGTTTTTTTTTATAAACGCTACATTGACGATTTGCTCATTATTTGGGGTGGTTCTGTGATGGATTTAATACTCTTCTTTGATTATCTGGGAGATAATACACTCAATCTACAGTTCACTCACATCTTTCACCGACATCACATTCAATTTTTGGATTTATATTTATTTGTAGATCTGGACAAGACATTTCAGAGTGACATCTATCGTAAGGAAAATTCTCGCAACTCCCTGCTACACGCAAGGAGTCGTCACAATAGATCCCTCTTCAAAGGAATCCCAAGAGGACAATTCCTACGTCTTCGTCAAAATTGTTCCTCATTGGATGATTATAAGATTACTGTAGGTCATGCGATTTAAGGAATAACTTTTTTCAAGAAGGTTACAATAACCAAGATTTGTCAGGTTCCAGACTCACCACCTATCTCCCTTTGAACACATACATCCACAATTAATTTTCCCCTTTGACTGAGGACAAGGTCTTCGTACTCCTCATCATCTCACCCTACAACTTTCCCCCTTGATCCTATTCTCTCACATCTCCTCTGCTCCCTCTCTGGCACACTAAGCCCTACCCTAAGTCACCTTTTTAACCTCTCATCTCTGGCACATTCCCATTTTCCTTTAAACATGCACTCATCATGCCCATTCTAAAGGAACCCTCTCTTGACCCAGACTCCCTCTATCTACTGCCCTACAGTACATCTCTTCTCCCCTTTGCCTCCATGCTATTTGAGTGACTTGTATACAACCAGTTGACTCGCTTGACCTCCTCCAACTCTCTGCTTGACTCTTTGCAATCTGGTTTCCATCCTCTGCACCTCCACCGAGACAGCGCTAAAAAGAGTGACGAACGACCTACTCACAGATAGATCTAAGGGTCACTCACTTATCCTTATTCTACTGATTCTATCTGATGCGTTTGACACTGTAGATCACCGCCTAATCCTGCGCACTCTTCACTCCATTGACCTATTTAATGCAACCCTCTCATGGTACACGTCCAACCTATCCGACCATTCTTTCTGTTGGGGTCCCACAAGACTCTGTCCTTGGCCCTCTGCTATTCTCACTCCACACCTCTTCTCTTGATAAACTAATACAATCTTTTGTTTTTCAGTATCTGTATGTCGACAAGTTCCACATTTATAGCTTGTGAGAGGAAATGTGGTGTAGTTGTGGATGGAAGGCATATAAGACCTGCTTTGATCAATTCTACCTGACCCTACTAAAAGTTAAAAGTCATGGGGAGGATACTGCTCCACAACCTTACAACCTGCCTTTAGGAATCCAGACCAGGTCTTGCACAGAACAGGGGAGGTCCAGAAGATGAAGCCAGTTGCAGATCACCTGGGCCTAATTAACAGGATTTAAAAAGGCCCTATTGGGACTTGCTGTGTGACTAGACCCAGGGTGGGCAACCCTGTCGCCATTCTCCACTTGTGGCGAATTGGCAGGGAAACTGTGGCGAACAGGGCCGCCGGGACTCCGGGGAGGGGGAGAGGGGGGGAGGGGGGTGGATTTCTAATGTTTGCTAAGAGGCAGCAGGGGGAGATGGTATGCGGCACCAGGCTGCAAAGCCTGGTATGAAAGCAGGACTGCAGGGGAGGTGCGCCATCTAGCAGCCTGACCCGGAACTTCCTGTCTGCTGCTACTATAGAGCGCTCCTCTCCCCTTGCTGCTCCTGCTCTGACTCAAGAGATTCTACTACAAGACAAGGTAGGCATGGATGACAAGGGTAGCATTGATGGAGGGCTGGGAGAGATGTATGGCTAATTATGTTTCATTTATAAATATTTTTGCTTTATAGATGTGAGGGGGGCTGGGAGAGATGTGAGGGGGCCTGGGAGAGATGTGAGGTGCTGGAGAGATGTGAGGGGCTGGGAGACAATGTTGAGGGGGGGGAGATGCTGGAGAGATGTGAGGGGGCTGGGAGAAATGTGAGGGGTGCTGGGAGAAATGTGAGGGGGGGCTGGGAGAAATGTGAGGGGGGCTGGGAGAGATGTGAGGGGGCTGGGAGAAATGTGAGGGGGCTGGGAGAGATATTAGGGGCTGGGTAAGATGTGAGATGTGAGGGGGTCTGTGAGAGATGTTAGGGGGCTGAATGAGATGTGAGGGGAGCTGGGAGAGATGTGAGGGGGCTGGGAGAAATGTGAGGGGGGCTGGGAGAGATGTGAGGGGGGCTGGGAGAGATGTGTGAGGGGGGCTGGGAGAAATGTGAGGGGGGCTGGGAGAGATGTGAGGGGGTTAGGGAGAGATGTGAGGGGGGCTGGGAGAAATGTGAGGGGGGCTGGGAGAAATGTGAGGGGGGCTGGGAGAGATGTGAGGGGGCTGGGAGAAATGTGAGGGGGCTGGGAGAAATGTGAGGGGGGCTGGGAGAGATGTGTGAGGGGGGCTGGGAGAAATGTGAGGGGGGCTGGGAGAGATGTGAGGGGGCTGGGAGAAATGTGAGGGGGTTAGGGAGAGATGTGAGGGGGGCTGGGAGAAATGTGAGGGGGGCTGGGAGAGATGTGAGGGGGCTGGGAGAAATGTGAGGGGGCTGGGAGAAATGTGAGGGGGGCTGGGAGAAATGTGAGGGGGTTAGGGAGAGATGTGAGGGGGGCTGGGAGAAATGTGAGGGGGACTGGGAGAAATGTGAGGGGGGCTGGGAGAGATGTGAGGGGGCTGGGAGAAATGTGAGGGGGTTAGGGAGAGATGTGAGGGGGTCTGTGAGAGATGTTAGGGGGGCTGAATGAGATGTGAGGGGAGCTGGGAGAGATGTGAGGGGGCTGGGAGAAATGTGAGGGGGGCTGGGAGAAATATGAGGGGGGCTGGGAGAAATATGAGGGGGGCTGGGAGAGATGTGAGGGGGCTGGGAGAGATGTGAGGGGAGCTGGGAGAGATGTGAGGGGGCTGGGAGAAATGTGTGAGGGGGGCTGGGAGAGATGTGAGATGTGAGGGGGGCTGGGAGTGATGTGAGGGGGCTGGGAGTGATGTGTGAGGGGGGCTGGGAGAGAGGTGAGGGGTCTGGGAGAGCTGTGAGGGGGCTGGGAGTGATGTGTGAGGGGGGCTGGGAGAGATGTCAGGCGGCTGAGAGAAATGTGAGGGGGCTGGGAGAGATGTGAGGGGGCTGGGAGTGATGTGTGAGGGGGGCTGGGAGAGATGTGAGGGGGCCTCTGGTCTCTTCCACCCCCCCCACATGCAGTCCTGTTCAACTGAATAAAAACATTAAAAAAACCATAAATATAATACATAAACACAAAACATCTCCCCCATCTGTCTCTCACTCCCCCCCCCCCCCCTGGCTCTCTCTCTCTACCCCCCCCCCTGTCTCCCTCCCCCCCCCCTGGTGAGAGATAATCTGTTACTAAAAATTTTGAATCCCACCACTGGTGTAGGGGGGGATGCTTGATTGGGGAGGGGGGGTGCTTGATTGGGGAGATCAAGGGTGCTGGGGGAGATGATGAGGGGGGGTTAAATGAGATGGTGATGAGGGGGGGTTAAATGAGATGGTGATGAGGGGGGGTTAAATGAGATGGTGATGAGGGAGGGTTAAATGAGATGGTGATGAGGGGGGGTTAAATGAGATGGTGATGATGAGGGGGTGTTAAATGAGATGGTGATGAGGGGGGTTAAATGAGATGGTGATGATGAGGGGGTGAGGAGATGATGTTGAGGAGGGTAGTGGTGGTAGCGTGAGAGGAGGATCAAGAGGGGGGTGAGAGGATGAGGGGGGTTGCGGTCTGAGGGCTGTTCTATAGAGGGCGCGCTTGCTGCGCCGTGCGCGCGCGTGGCAGTTATAGTTGGCTGAGGTTAGCAGCCTTTCTATAATGGTTTTACGCCGCTACCACCACTGAAATGTGTGTGTGTGTGTGTACTGTATGTACAATGTTAATAAATAATTTAAAGTGTAACGGGTTTTCTGGACTAGCCTGACCCACCCAATCTCATATTGGCCCCTGTGGTCTAACCAGTCCCCATTACAGTGTGATGTCTGGTGGTGCACCTGTTGGCAACAGGACTCCTGAGTCTCCCGCATGATGTTGTGTTGGGGATTGCCAACCCAGACAGGCAGCTGAGGTAGTGTGCTCGAGTCCTACCTAGATCCAGTGCAGCGCCTCCACCTCATCAGGATCCCAGCGTGAGCTTGTGGATGGTCCTGGTGAGGAACTCCTCTGGGGTGCTTCTATTTGTGCAATTACTCCATACTTACACACGAGAGTATCTTTCAACAGGGTCATCTTTATTGAGGGATGTGGGCTAGCTGCCCCCTTGCAGTAAGTGGTCTAGCCACACATAATTGTTCAGCGGCTTCCCTCTGAAAGGTATATTTCTCCTTGATTAGGGATTCCCTATCCCCGTAGGGGTATCTACCCTGTGCCAGGTCCCTGGTCACAGTCTCATAATTCCGCAGCTTATAACATAATCACTCCTACAACTTAGCAACAACTTCTCAACTCCTAACTTTTGAACAGTGCTGTGCCTTATGTATCCTCTGGGGGCTGACACAACTCTGACATCACTAACCATGGAGTCAGAGCCTGTGACCACTCCCATCCACACATAGGGCACCTCACCAGGGTTTGAGGGCAAACCTCCATGATTACTGCTGGCATGCCCATAACTTACCAGGCCTTACTGTCAGCAGGAGAGATGACTGCAGCCATTTTACAGCATGGCTACAAAAGCATTTCTTTATTTATTTCAAACGTATTTATAACACACACACACACATACACACACATACACACAGTACCTCACTCGCTCACAGCATACACACAAAAAGCATGTGTCACGTGCACGCACGTTCGCACAGGCACGCACGGGCGCACACACTATAGAATGGCCCTAAGAATTTATAAACTTGTTCAAACAGTGTGTGTTTAAATTTTCGCATGCGCAACACAATACCTCAATTTTTACATTGTGTGGCTATTTTCACTTCTAATTCGCCACACCTGTGGCTACATTAAAAAATAGGTTGCCCACCCCTGGACTAGACCATACTCTACGCTAACACCCTCTAACATCCTGACCCCTAAACCTAAATGAGATCAGCTGTGGGCCCGAACCATACTCTACCCTGAGGCATACTCACCCCCCAATGAGCAGCCACTAGCCACTTTACCTCTTTGTTTCAACATTGCCCCTTATTCCCTCTACATTGTAAGATTTCCCATGCAGGACCCTCATTACCTCTCTGTATCTGTTTGCCCTTATTTGTCCTTACTTGGTATGTAACTCTGTTTATGTAATATTTGTAACTCTGTGCTCCTATTGTACTACGCTGCTGAATATGTTGGCGCTTTACAAATAAACAAAAATATTAAAATCAGTCATGGCAAATCTGTGGCCTGTGTGTAAATGCTGACACAAGGTGGCACTTAAACCAGTATACCGGAGGTATGATCTTCTAAATGCCGTTTTCCCCCTCCTGAACACATTGACAGGTTACAGTAAGTGAGGGAATGTGTGAAGACTGAGTATTGGTGAGGGGGGAGTGTAAGAGACGTGTTCAGAGGTACGCAATGGAGACTGTTTTTAAGGTGAAATTAAAATTAGGCTTTATTGCGCCTGTCCCTTTAACATAGCAAAACATATGAAAAGAAACCAAACAAAAACCTATCTCCGCTTTGGAGACTATCTACACATGTAGCTCAGCCCTCTCTGACTGGTTTGGTTAGCTAAGCTATTTACCAGTCCCAAAATATAAACATATATACAGATATATAACAGTTCCAAAAGAAAGTCTTATCTGTCTGATGAAGCTGTAGGGGAAATCCTCTCTGCTCTCTTGGGTAAGCACCTTTGTGTGCTACAGCAATGTCTGTCCAGGTTTTGAGGTTTGGTCCCCTTGTCTTGCTATCAGCATACAGTCCAGTCCTTCTGCAGCTCAAGACAGCCGTTCCTCTGGTCAGTCCCCCCAATTGTGAGACTCAGGAATCTCTCTTCCTGTCTCAAAGGCAGGCTTTTCTAACAAACCTCTAATCAGCCAGGTGGTGTTGGTTAATTGACTACCAGCAGTTAACCACCACACTGCTGAATTAGAGGCACATTTTTGAACAGGGACAAGTCCCCTGTAACATACCTCCCCTGTTTGTGGGAAGCTCGGGCTTGCCACGGCCAAAGCCCATCCTTCCACTCTCATTCGAGATATCTCAGTGACTTGAATGAGAGTGGGTGGAGGAGAACCCTGAGTCCTGCTGGGATTGGAGCCCTTCCTCCAGTTTAGTAGTGTCTCCTCCAGAAGGTGCTTGAGATCAGCAGTCGTCAGTCGCTCAAGGAGAACTTTTTCCAAGTACAGTCTTTCTACAGACCACGTGGTCATGAGCTTTCCCCTGTGTCGGGCGCTCCTCTTTTTGTAGGCAGACTGTATAGCGACAGTCGCAGAGCGTTTATGCAAATCGCTTTCTCTTGCCATCTTTCCCATGTGCTCCGCTTTAGCACCAAATGTCCACTTCATGGTATCACAAGAGCGCCCAAGAACTGCCACCTGAGCCCTCAGTTCTTGAAGCTCTTCCTGCACTTTTCCCATTCAATGTAGTTGCCAGTTCAGCTTCTTTGGGGTTGAGTTGCGATTCCAGCTCCATTTCCATAGAACGTCCTATCTTTTCAGCTTCCTCAGCTAAGGATTCTTCTGGCTTTGATTCTGCACTCCTACCTCTGTTTGTTGCCTGTCGGGCGGTTGCAGGTTTTGCTAGTGCTTTCTTAGGTGGCTCAAACTTTGTAATCTTGTTTTTGTAACGTACGTGCTCACCACAAGCCTGGACCGAACCGCGGGGCTGAGGTGGGGATAGATATACACCGACCTAAGACCACGAAGCCTGATCCGGGTTGCGAATTCTGTGGTCAAACAAAGCCAGATCAGGACTGGAGAAGGCAGGATAATCCGTGGAAAAGCCGGGGTCAGGATAGGAGAAGGCTGGGTAAACGATATCCATGCTGGGGTTCGGCAACAGAACGCTTGAGCGAAGGTGCTCCAACGTAGAAAGGAACAGGAATGGGGGATCCAGTGCTTCAGCAAAAAACAGCACCACCTAGCTAGGTACAACTGTGAGTAGCGGACGCCACTGGAAGCAGGAGATTGCAGCAGGTAACAGGAACAACGATGCAGGCCTCTGCAAGGAGAATATGCAGCAGGTAACAGGAAGCACCGGTGCAGGCCTCTGCAGGAGAGGAAGCAGGGAACAGGTACTGCAGACAGGACAAGAAACACTGAGGCTTCAGTGTAACCGCGGCCGCGCGGCGGGGTCTGCCAGTAACTGAGAACTAAGACAAGAAGGCCAGGCAGGCCAAACACAGGCTGTGGCAAACACAGTTACTATAGAAGGTCTATGTTCAGCCACTTCCTGGTGGGCGGGGCAGGAGTTAAATAGAACAGACAGCCAATGAGACAGAGCTGCATAGGAGGCAGCAAGAAGCAGGCTGCAGTCTAATTGCAGAAGCAGGTGATTCTTGATTGCAGGTTCAAGGGGGAGTTTCCTAGAAGCTGCAAGGTTCTGTAAGGACAAGGTTTCAGCAAAACTCAGGAGCGGATTCCTTACAGTTTTGAAGGTGCGTGGTGTCCCCAGCTCTCACTGTAATCTTGTCCTCATGGGCATTAGTTACTGTGGGATACCAATGCTTGGGCAGAGCCAATACCTTTTTCCGTATTGGAGGCATCTGTAAGTTACTGGTCTGCAAAGTCTCACTCTGTTTCTTGAGTGTTTCCTGCCATTCTCCTTTCAGGGTCTTTATTTCTTCCCTGTGCTTTCTCTGAGCTTGCTTCCACCTATCATTCATTAATTTGTGGAGCACTGTGAACTTCTTCGCTTGGGCTGCAGATACTCATCTCAGTTTCTGGACCTTTATGCGATCCCTCTTGTACCAAGTCACCGGGCCTCTAAGTTTACCCTCCAGCGATGCTTTGGTGATGGTCAGGGTAGCCTTCAGTTTATCCTGCTGCTTTGCGAGGATACACTGGGTAATCAGACATTTCTGCAGCACTTGTATTTCCTTAGCAGCCTGCAGATTTTCTTCCTGCAGTGTTCGCTGCTTCTCCTGGGCATTCTGGAGGTGTGTATACAGACCTTGCAGTTGGTTCTGCAGTCGGTGCTCTGCTTCAAACT
>NW_027456379.1:0-20622 GCF_040206685.1 Ascaphus truei
GGACACAGGCCATGCAGACAGGCATACAGTGCTTTCACTAATATAGTATAAGATATATAAAAACACAAACAACAGAGGCCACAGAAGCTATACAGGGAACAACTGCTGACACAACTCCCAATAAACCCCAGTGATGGTCATACATCAGGGGTTAAGGACAGAGAGGGTAACAGAGCTCCAGGCAGCTCCCAATAAACTCCTGCTGTAAGTATAGGGGTAGAAATAAGTCCCAACGCGTTTCGTCTTAACAAAGACTTCTTCAGGGAGATGTAAACCAGTCCTGCAGTCCTCTTCCTTTAGTTGTTTCAATTTTGCGTCTTTTTTCCGCTTTTACTAGAGTCTAATTGGTTGTGCATTGCGTTTCATTAATAGCATGCGTTCCAGGAGGCAGTAGGCGACGTCGCGCGTATGATGTCAGCATAAGAAAAACCCTTACAGGCTACCATACATAAGTCTCTAAGTTCCCAGCTATTGCTGCTGGAAATAGAAGTGGATTAGGGCTTCCTATTGGTTGCGCATTGCGTTTCATATGCAGATGCGTTCCACAGTGTAGCACGAAGTCGCACATGTGACGTCATCAAGTAAAATAAATAAATAAAATAAATAAATAATATACGGATGTCTATCTTATCAGTGAAAAGGTGAGATAATGTGTGGAAAGGAGAGCAACTAAGCTCATATAACTCAACGGATACTAACTAAGTGAGAACATATAAATATTAGTAAATGAATAACTTATAAAATAGCACTATATATGAGTAATGGAGTATGAATAATTTTAAAACAACATGAAGAAAGTGAGATAATGTAACACAGAAGAGAGCAAGTATGCTCATAATGTAAAATTAATACTAGCTATGTGAGAACATATTAATAATAGTGATAACATAATTGGTGGTAAATGCTACTAATAAATATGTAATAAGCAGTGAATTATAAACTGTGAATAAATAAAGTGGATATAAACATTAAATAAATTAGTGAGTTAAGAAAAAGGGACATCAATAAGCTAACAGTAAATATAGCAGTATATAAATATAAAATGTAATAGCAATTAAAAGAAAGCTCTTATACGACTACATATATATATATATATATATATACACAGAAAACGAACTTAATGAACATTGACTGAAATAAAAGCAATTTCAAAATACCATATAAATCATGTTAAAAAGGCATTCAAATCGAAATCAGTATTTAATCCTTCAGGGTATAAAGTTTTTAGTTCAAAAATCCAAAAGGATTCTCTTCTCGACAGCTGATTTACTCTGTCTCCTCCTCTCCAGTGTGTATGTACGTGTTCTATTCCCATATATTTTAAGCCTGTGTAGTCAGAATTATGATACTATTTAAAATGTACTGGGATACTGTGGTTATCCATCCCTAAATGTATATTGCGCAGATGTTCAAGAATCCTAGTTCTAAGAGGGCGAGTAGTTCTACCAATATATTGAAGACCGCATGGACAAATTAACATATAAATAACATGCGTGCTCCTACAATTGATAAAAGATTTAATTTTAAAACATTTCCCTGTGTAATTAGAACAAAAGGTGTCTGTTTTCTCCTGCCCGTTTTTACATGCTTTGCATGTGAAACATTTATAAAAACCCTTAGGTAAGGATGCAGCCAATAATCTATCTTATTTGTTTCTTTTATTTTCTTTAGGGCGCTTGGTGCAAGAGAATCCTTTATACTTCTTGCTCTACTGAAGACCACCTGCGGGCGTTCCTCCAAGAAGTCTCCAAGAATAGGATCCCCCTTCAAGATGTGATAATGCTTTTTAATTATGTTTTGAATTTTATTAGATTCACAATTATATTTAGTTATAAATGGAATAAAGTTCTCTCTCATTGGCCTTTTTTCTTTTGTTATTAAAAGACTATTCATATCAATTGTCTCTACTGTTTTTCTAGCATTTTTTAAAAGAGTGTTACTGTACTTTTTTTCAATAAATCTCTTCTCCAGAACAACATCTTGCTCCTGGAAGAGACCCATTTCTGAGCAGTTTCTTTTGATGCGTCTTAGCTGTCCTGTTGGAATATTGTTTAGCCAGGACTTATGATGGCAGATACTAGGCAGAATAAAATTATTACTGTCGACTTCTTTAAAAAAGGTCTTAGTCTGTATACTGTTGTTTTTAATATATATAGTTAAATCTAAAAAGGAAATCTCTAAACTGCTAATGGTGGATACAAATGAAAGGTTAAAATCATTTGTGTTCATATATGTTAAAAAGGACCTCAGTGAATCTTCAGTTCCATTCCAAATAAAAATGATATCATCAATGTAGCGCCGCCATAGGACAAGGTTTGCGCCAAAGGAATTATTATTTTTATTAAAAATAAAATCTTGCTCCCACATTCCTAGAAAAATATTAGCATAACTTGGTGCAAACCTCGTACCCATGGCGGTGCCACATAACTGAAGATAAAAAGACTCATCGAAAAGAAAATAATTGTTTGTGAGAATAAAACTAATACTCAATGATAAAATCTATCTGATCATTTTTCAATTTCTTTTCTTGTTTTAAAAGGCGTTCGACCGCCATGCATCCCTGATCATGGTTAATGATAGTATATAATGAGGATACATCAGCTGTACAAAGAATATAGTTATCAGCCCATTGTATATCATTTAAAATATTAAGAATATGTGTGGTGTCTCTTAAATGAGAAGGCAAGTCACGAACATATGGCTGTAAAATAACATCTATATATTGGGATAGATTAGATGTTGCAGACTCAATTCCAGCTATAATTGGTCTTCCCGGAGGTCTTTTTAAATCCTTATGGATTTTAGGAAGAAAATTAAAAATTGGGATTTTAGGGGTGTTATTAAAAAGAAAAAGAAATTCATTGTCACTAATTATTCCTTTATCTTTTGCTGCAGATAAAAGTTCATGTAGGTCATTAAGTACCTTTTTTGTGGGATTATTGGGCAATTTAGTATAAGTATTGTTATCATTTAAGAGTCGTGATGATTCCTCCAGATAGTACCTATGGTCCATAATGACCGTACCCCCATCTTTATCAGCAGATTTTATTACAATTTCTGTATTGGCTGATAAATCTCTTAATTTATTGTTTTCTTTTACCGAAAAGTTATTTTTTTGGGATTTATTTTTCTCACAATTCTCTGTCAATTTTTCAAAATCTTTGGTAATCATGTTGTGAAATGTGTCCAGAAAATTGCCCTTGTCTTGACTCAGATAGAAAGTAGATTTCTTTTTCAAATTAGTGTGTTGGTACCCATCTTTTGTATCATGATTATTAGTCATTGTGTTTACACATGGCATTTCGAATTTTCTTTTTAAAAAATGGCGTTTTATTGTAAATTATCTAAGGTATTTGTTGGCATCTATAAACAATTCAAATGCACTAGGGCCTGCTGTAGGGGCAAATTTAAGTCCTTTATTCAGGACTTTTATTTGATCTTGTGTGAGCTGCAATTTGCTAAGATTAAAAATTCCTTGACTTTTAACTATTTTTGTCTTTCGTGCAGACCTTTTTCCTCTTCTTCCTCGTCTGTTTTTTCGCTTCTCTTTTTTCTCTTTATAGTCGTGTCTATCAGATATTCTTCCTTTAGTGGAGAGAATCGATTGGTATGTTCCCAAAATTGTGGCTGTTTGGTGTGTTGATGTCTGTCTGACTTTGTGGGGTGTGCATCCCAATGGTTTAAAAAAGATCCCAAAGTTGATGGTCTTTCCCCATCATCTTCCCTATTGTTGTGTTTATATTGATGTTTATCTGATTCTATGGGTAGAATACTTCTATGTTCTAAGGAGGATCCTGATGTAGATGGTCTTTCCCCATCATCCTTCCTATAATTATGTTTGTATTAATGTTTCCTAGGTGATTTATGTGGTGACACTAAAGTTTCCTTGCTGATTGTTCTCCCTTTACTGTCTCGTAAGGTTTCTCACTATTCTTTCCCCATCATCTTCCCTATTATTATATCTATATTGATGTCTGTATCCCAGTACATTTTAAAAAGTATCATAATTTTGACTACACAGGCTTAAAATATATGGGAATAGAACACGTACATACACACTGGAGAGGAGGAGACAGAGTAAATCAGCTGTCGAGAAGAGAATCCTTTTGGATTTTCGAACTAAAAACTTTATACCCTGAAGGATTAAATACTGATTTCGATTTGAATGCCTTTTTAACATGATTTATATGGTATTTTGAAATTGCTTTTATTTCAGTCAATGTTCATTAAGTTCGTTTTCTGTATATATATATATATATATGTAGTCGTATAAGAGCTTTCTTTTAATTGCTATTACATTTTATATTTATATACTGCTGTATTTACTGTTAGCTTATTGATGTCCCTTTTTCTTAACTCACTAATTTATTTAATGTTTATATCCACTTTATTTATTCACAGTTTATAATTCACTGCTTATTATATATTTATTAGTAGCATTTACCTCCAATTATGTTATCACTATTATTAATATGTTCTCACATAGCTATTATTAATTTTACACTATGAGCATACTTGCTCTCTTCTGTGTTACATTATCTCACTTTCTTCATGTTGTTTTAAAATTATTAATACTCCATTACTCATATATAGTGCTATTTTATAAGTTATTAATTTACTAATATTTATATGTTCTCATTTAGTTAGTATCAGTTGAGTTATATGAGCTTAGTTGCTCTCCTTTCCACACATTATCTCACCTTTTCACTGATAAGATAGACATCCGTATATTATTTATTTATTTTATTTATTTATTTTTTTACTTGATGACGTCACATGTGCGACTTCGTGCTACACTGTGGAACGCATCTGCATTTGAAACGCAATGCGCAACCAATAGGAAGCCCTAATCCACTTCTATTTCCAGCAGCAATAGCTGGGAACTTAGAGACTTATGTATGGTAGCCTGTAAGGGTTTTTCTTATGCTGACATCATACGCGCGACGTCGCCTACTGCCTCCTGAAACGCAATGCACAACCAATTAGACTCTAGTAAAAGCGGAAAAAAGACGCAAAATTGAAACAACTAAAGGAAGAGGACTGCAGGACTGGTTTACATCTCCCCTTGAAGAAGTCTTTGTTAAGATGAAACGCGTTGGGACTTATTTCTACCCCTATACTTACAACAGGAGTTTATTGGGAGCTGTCTGGAGCACTGTTACCCTCTCTGTCCTTAACCCCTGGTGTATGGCCATCACTGGGGTTTATTGGGAGTTGTGTCAGCAGTTGTTCCCTGTATAGCTTCTGTGGCCTCTTTTGTTTGTGTTTTTATATAATTCATTATAATGATTTATCCTGTTTTTCCTGCGTCTTTTTCCTGTGTTCCTGGATATTTTCAGTAATACCTGGTGAAGTTGGTTACTTTAACAACCATAAGCTGTTTTATATTTATTTTAATGTGAGGGTCCATTTGGCTTCAGTTATATATGAATTGTGTATACAGTATTACACTAATTATGTTATCTCTTTATTGAGATTATCCTGCTGTGGAGGAGCTGATCTTGACGCTGCAAGTTCTTCGATTGGCGGAGAGAATCCTGTTTACGCTGTGAGTCCTACTGCGAGAAAAGGTCTACAGTTCCAGCTCAACAGAGATTCCTAACTACTAGTGTGGTTCACTTAACAACCGAAATGCCTATCTATCCTTGCCGAATGTGAGTTTATTACTTTTTGCCTTGACGGTCATTTGCAAAATCACACTATTGTGTTTTTTCTCCTTTCTCTTTTTTTATATATTTCCTTACTTTGATGAGCCCGTGCGCAATCGGAACTTCACTCTTCTAACAAACACAAGTGGCTCTGAACGAACCCATTTACGGTCCGGTGCGGCACCCATCAAGGGAATTTTATAAGTTAGACTACTACGTATCCTTTTAGTTCACAGTTTTTTGCTCTTGTTTCCCCCCCTTTTATGCTATTTTGTGAATACTCTGAATACAGTTTATTTGGACATTATTTGGTGAGTGCTGTCTCCTTTTATCACCTTGCTGGTGATTACATGCCATATATATATATATATATACATTTAGGTCCGTAAATAATTGGACACTGACACAATTTTCCTAATTTTGGCTTTGTACGCCACTACAATGGATTTGAAATGAAACAACTGAGATCCAATAGAAGTGCAGACTTTCAGCTTTAATTCAAGGGGTTGAACAAAAATATTGTATGAAACGTTTAGGAATTTCAAACATTTTCATACACAGTCCCCTTACTTCAGGGGTCAAATGTAATTGGACAAATTAACACAATCATAAATAAAATGTTCATTTTTAATACTTTGGCGAGAATCCTTTGCAGGCAATGACTGCTTGAAGCCTGGAAATCATGAACATCACCAAACGCTGGGTTTCCTCCTTTGTGATGCTTTGCCAGGTCTTTACTGCAGCTCTCTTCATTTGTTGTTTGTTCGTGGGTCTTTCTGCCTTAAGTTTTGTCTTCAGCATGTGAAATGCATGCTCGATCGGGTTCAGATCAGGTTATTGACTCGGCCATTGCAGAATATTCCACTTCTTTGCCTTAAAAAAACTCCTGGGTTGCTTTCACAGTATGTTTTGGGTCATTGTCATCTGTAAAGTGAAGCGCCGTCCAATCAAGTTAGCTGATTTGGCTGAATCTGAGCAGACAATATATCCCTATACACTTCAGAATTCATCTGGCTGCTTCTGTCTTCTGTCACATCATCAATAAACACTAGTGACCCACTGCCATTGTAAACGATGCATGCCCATGCCATCACAATGTCTTCACTGTTTTACAGATGATGTGGTATGTTTCAGATCATGAGCCGTTCCAAGCCTTCTCCATACTTTTTCTTCCCATCATTCTGGTACAAGTTGATCTTAGTTTCATCTGTCCAAAGAATTCTGTTCCAGAACTGGGCTGGCTTTTTTAGATATTGTTTGGCAAAGTCTAATCTGGCCTTTCTATTCTTGAGGCTTATAAATGGTTTGCACCTTGTGGTGAACCCACTGTATTTTCTCTCTTGAAGTCTTCTCTTTATGGTAGACTTGGATAATGATATGCCTACCTCCTGGAGAGTGTTCTTCACTTGGCTGGATGTTGTGAAGGGGTTTTTCTTTACCATGGAAAGGATCCTATGATCATCCACCACTTTTGTCTTCCGTGGACGTCCAGGCCTTTTTGTGTTGCAGAGCTCACCAGTGCGTTCTTTTTTTCTCAGAATGTACCAAACTGTTGATTTGGCCACTCCCAATGTTCCTGCTATCTCTCTAATGGATTTTCTATATTTTTGTAGCCTAAGGATGCCCTGTTTCACTTGCATTGAGAGCTCATTTGACCACATGTTGTGGGTTCACAGCAACAGCTTCCAAATGCGAATGCCACACCTGGAATCAACTCCAGACCTTTTACCTGCTTAATTGATGATGAAATAAAAAAAGGAATAGCCCACACCTGTCCATGAAACAGCTTTTGAGTCAATTGTCCAATTACTTTTGGTGCCTTGAAAAAGAGGGGGCTACATATTAAAGAGATGTAATTCCTAAACCCTTTCTCCAATTTGGATGTGAATACCCTCAAATTAAAGCTGATAGACTGCACTTTAAGCCCATATTCATTATTTAACTGTAACTTGAATTTATTTTGGTACACAGCCAAAATAACAAAACTAGTAATAGTGTACAATTATTTCAGACCTAACTGTATATATATATATATATATATATATATATATATATATATATATATATATATATATATATATATATATATATATATATATAGTATATATATATATATATATATATATATATATATATATATATATATATATATATATATATATATATATATATATATACAGTTAGGTCTGAAATAAATGTAGCCAAAATAACAAAACTAGTAATAGTGTACAATTATTTCAGACCTAACTGTATATATATATATATATATATATATATATATATATATATATATATATATATATATATATATATATATATATATATATATATATAGTATATATATATATATATATATATATATATATATATATATATATATATATATATATATATATATACCATACGATACCGGTTGCAACACGACATCAAGGGACAGCACGCAGGTAAGTAAATCATAAATTTTTTGTCACTTTTTTTACTCACCATAACTTAACTAAGTATATATATATATATATATATATATATATATATATATATATATATATATATATATATGTATACATATACATATACATATACATATACTTATACATATACAAATACAGGCAGTCCTCGTTTTACAACGCTTCGCTTTACAACAAATAGCTAATCCAACGCTAGGCAATGCATACCTATGTTCATTTTTACAACGCCAAAACGGCTTATCCAACGTTCTTACGGCGCTTTGCAAAGTTGTTTACAGTATGTGTATATAATATATATATTATACTATATTATACTATATAATATATTATATTTTTATATTATATTATAAATTATGTTATATTATATATATATAATACAATATATGCATTATATAATTTATGTGTGTGCTGCATATCTTATTGTCTGCGTAAAATATTTTGTGTATTTTAGCATTAAAAATGCCTTCAGGAACGGAACCTTTCATTTAAACAGTGTTCCTATGGGAAAACGTGTTTCGCTTTACAACGTTTCGCTATCCAACGCCATTTTGAGTAACGCATTGTGTCGGATAACCGAAGACTGCCTGTACTTATATATATACATATATATATATATATAAAGAAACAAGAATTGTAGCGCCAAAGTATTAATGATAATAACCTTAATAGTGACTAAAGTGATAAAGTGAACTATACTGTGTAATATATGCGAAGTATAACTATTTCTAAAGAACACATTCAATATTAACAAAAATGCATAACACAATAAACTTCACAAAATTATGAAAAAATTTGAAAGTGCAAAAAATGTAAAGAAAAGGTACATGTACACCTATTTTTTACACAAGTCCTTGGACAATCCCCCTGGCAGGCCCATTATTTCCGGGGTGGAGTCGATGACGTCGAGCCTATCCCAGTATGTTGATTACCACCTTCAACCTTTTGTAGCAAGGCTCAAGTCTCATATTAGGGATACGCTCGACGTCATCGATTCCACCTCGAATTTGAAGTGGAAATCCACCTACCTATGGGCCACATGTGATGTGGCCTCATTATATACTTGTTTTGACCATGTCAGGGGTATTGAAGCATTAAAATACTGGCTGGACAAGGACTTGTGTTTCCCAAGGAAACATAAAAACTTAATTTCGGACAGTGTTAGATTTATTTTAAATCATAATTATTTTCTGTTTGAAGATTTATATTATTTACAGATCTGTGGAACGGCCATAGGCACGAGGTTTGCCCCCAGCTACGCAAATCTTTTCATGGGATTTTGGGAGGAGAGGTTTGTGTGGCAAAATGAATAACTTGGGGCGGGCCTCATGTACTCTGGCCATTTCATAGATGATATTATATTGATTTGGGATGGAGAGGAGGCTGATTTATTTAATATTCTGAATTCATTGAAATTTACATTCAAAATAGATGCAGTCTCTATTGTTTTTCTGGATCTAGTGCTCACTTCTGATGTAGATTTAAATATTGTGACATCCACCCATTTCAAAGAAGTCTCTGTTAGCAATTATGTACACGCGTCTAGTAATAACCATCAACAGTGTTTACAAAATATACCTCTGGGACAGTTTCACCGTATCAGGAGGAACTGCACCAGAGATATTGACTTTGTTCAGCAATCAGAACAGCTCAGTCGTAAATTCCATAATAAGGGATATAGTGAACTATTAGTCTCTGAGTCTTTTAGGAAAGTTAGTGCCTTAGATAGGTCCAAATTGATATGTAAGTCAAGAGCTAATCAGGAGTGGCCACGTCTGGGATACAACTCTCCGGTGATTGCTAGGAATACTGGTATTTCCCATTTAAGATTTATAACCACTTACAATCATTCCTTTAGAGCTATTCAAAGGATCATTAGCAATCATTGGGGAGTACTTAGGTGTGATCCCCATTTGAAAGGCATTCTTCCGGACAGGGCTTCAGATGTCTACAGGAAAGCTAGAAGTATGAAGAGTATTATAGCTCCAACTAGACTTAGATCAGGGGATGCATCCACCGTGTCCGCCACCAGTGGTCCAAATGGTAATCACAGGTGTGGACTGGGTCGATGCATTACCTGTATACATTTGGAGACCAGGTCCGAGTTTAGTTCTCCCAATAGAGATACTAAGGTTAAAAATTATATTAATTGTCAGAGTTCCTTTATAGTGTATTGCATCCAGTGTGGTTGCGGGCAACGTAATATTGGCCGCACCACACGTCCTCTCTGCACTCGCTTCCTGGAGCATAGGAGAAGTGTCATAAAGGGTACTATTTCTAATAGCACTTCCCGCCACTTTAAATCTGCACACAATCAGGATCAAAAATCTATGACAGTGATGGGCCTGGAACACATTTCTCCTTGTGCTCTAGGGGGTGATCGGTTTAAGATCTTATGTCGACAGGAAACATTCTGCATCCACCAGTTGGGGACCTTAACCCCTGGTGGACTCAATGAGTGTCTGGATGTCAGAACACTGGTTTGACTACTTCCCTTCTTGGACTCTCCACGCTCTACTGTAGGGAGGTACTTCCCTTTGTCAGTCCCCTTTCCCTCCCTTTCCTCCTTCCCATTCCCCCCCCCTTTTTTTTCCCTTCCCCCCAACCCCCCCCCCTTTCCCCCGTTCCTCCTCTTCCCCCTTATAGAATATCTCTATATATATCAAGTTTGTATACATACATATTTCCTTTTTATTTTACATATATTTTTTATCACACATCACATTTTTATTCATCCAGTTCCATTCAATATTTGTTTGTCCTTGGTATGGTTGCATCTTCTTCTCTCTCTCTCCTACTATATGGGCCTCTCTGATATATTGGATTTAATCAGGGGTCATTTTAGTATATATATTTTCTATATTAATCTTTAATTAAACTGTCTAGGGATGTATGCATGTACATATGTATGTGTGTATATATATATATTTTGGGTTAGTATGTATTTATTTATATAATTGTGATTATTATCACTTTGTGTGTATATATATATATATATATATATATATATATATATGTGTGTTTATGTGACCCATGAGAATCAAATAGTGGGTAGGTTTGAAAATCTTTTGCCATATGATTAATCATTTATAACATATATATATACCTAGGTTGTATTTGCAGTGTCTAATATGTCTATATATAATTATATTTAATTAATTATTCTATACATATATTTTTTCATATATTTTTTCTAATTTTTATGTGTAATTATTGTTATCAATATATGGTATTTGTATTTATAGGTTTAAATGTTCTTATGTACACTGCTATGCAATTGAGGTGTTCTTTAACTTCATCCTCTCATTATTGGTATTGCTATTTCTGATGACCTAGGTGTCATCAGTTATGTTTATTGATGGTTGTATTTTATATCTTATTTTAGTGTTATCCTTATTTAATTCTATGGCCCTTATATGGTTTTATGTTAGTCATCATCCTTTCTATTATGTGCTCTTTATTCCCTTCATTGTTTTATTGTGCCAGTTATTATTTAAATTAATTCATTATTGGAATCTCAGTCCCCGTTAGAATTTCACAGGTTAATATACTCTATTCTAATTATGGGTTGCCAAGCAACCAACTGGCTATAAGTATCAGGAGCCTTGTCCATTTAGTATCAGCCCTTTGAGAAAGTCGCCCTCTGGTGACGAAACGTGCCAGGAAATCCGATTGCGCAATTACGTCATTACGACGCTGCGCACGCGCACGAGGCAGCACTGAAGTACGAGATCTATACTGGGGCCATTGAAGTGGGAGAGGCGATCTACGGGACCTCATGGACTGATTCTTAGTCAGCGAACTACACCCCTGGCCTCCTCTGAACAGCACCATCTTCACGCAGCCCTGAGGGAGCTAATATTTGCGGACGTGTGCAGAGACCGGATGGTGGTGATTTATTCACAAATTGTTTTATTTGAATTTTACTTTTGTGAGTGCATTTCTTCCCCCCCCCCCCCTTCCCCTCCCTTTTAACATTAAATCAACAATTTTACGCTAGGAGGCGTGCGCTCTCTCTTCTTTCTCTTTTATATATATATATATATATTTATATATATATATATATATGTATATACACAAACACAAAGGAGAAAAAGGATGTGGCGCCACCCAAACCCACTAAACGTGTAAAAGGCAAACAATGATGAGAACTATGTTGTATAGGACTGATACACAAAAATATATATAATATATAAAACAACAATATAATAAAAAGGTGTAAAAAATATGTGTGCAATAAAATAATAAACTAATTGAAAAAATAATGTCCAGATTAAATACAAATCCAAATGTAGCTCCACATGCAATCCAATAGAGTCTTTGCAGCCTGAATGTAAGGGAACACCACTTCCTTGAAGATATCTGAAAGACAGACAAAAAACAAGCGCACTCATAGCGTAATAAAATTTAACAAAATGTATATGGAGTAGATGGTTTAAAAAACACACTCACAAACATAATGGGAATAGAAGCAGTTATGAGTAATACTCAATCGGCAGCCAGATTGCAGGAACCAGGTTACTCCGGTGAGATCGTCCGGTATGAAGGGAATACAGCAACTTCCACATTGTACTCCGTGTACCGGAGGAGGTAAGGAGCGCCACCCTAATCCAGATCCCTCGTCACTGCAGTGAGTCTCCGATCCAAATCCCACGAGAACTCAATGACGTCACAGGATTCACCAGATAGGTAGTAGCAGCCCCCGCAAGGATAACAAATGACTGGCTGAGATAGGTATATTTTACCCAATATATGGAGTACCGTATATGAAATAGTTAGTCTGTACTAAAACTGGACAATATCACGTCCGCAAAGCACTCCCTACGCGTTTCATCTCAAAAGACTTCGTCAGGGGATAACAACATAGATGTGAAGCATATTATTATAGTAGGTTTAACCAATCGGAACACAGAAGAACTAATTACAGAGTGGATACCAGATATATAAGTGGGAGTTAAATTAACCCCTATAATTGCTGGAATATACAAGCTGGAATATACATAGAATATTAAAGAAACAACTTAATGATCTAATATACAGCATCAATCAAATATAAATATATCTAGTCATGAGAAAGAATCAACATTAGATAGATACTAATAAGAGTGACAATACCAAACATATACAAAACATTATGGAAGTACACAATATATGTATATAATACAACAAATACAGACATAAGCTAGACAAATGAGAACAGATATATTAATGAATAAACAAATTCATATATGAACATATGATATATGTACTAAAAAATTAACTCAAAAATTATAACAAAGGAGAGACTCAGAGGGGGCAGAGGATGGACAATCCATAGTATTGTAATAATAACTATGTATATAGAGGTGGAAGGACCAATGGGAAAGAAAAGAGGGAGGGAAGGGGAAAAAAGGAGGAAAGGAGGGAAGGAAGGGAGAGGGGGAAGGGAGAGGGAGGTAAGGGGGAGGGGGAATATATATATATATATTTCCATATATTTCCACACCCACCCACACCATTTATATCCAGTCCCACTCCACACACACCTTGTGTAAAGCACTGTATATACTGTGGGCTCTCCATTCATTTTTATTCACACTGATACACATACACACTCTTTCTTCACTTGCTTTCAGTAACCATTTAACACCTCTAGCCATAAAACACATCCACACCGGGGGAAGGAACAGCACAGATAACATTCCAAGAGACACTGTTTTTAAGTTTACCTTTTGCTTCATTCATTGTAACATCGCCGGAAGAAGAGATCAGTGTATCTCGAAAGCTCGCACAAATAAAAGCATTTCGTTAGCCACAGAACGGTATCATCTATTTATTTTTTGATTATATATATATATATATATATATATATATATATATATGTGTGTGTGTGTGTGTGTGTAATAAAAATGTACTGTAAGCGCAGACATACAATGATGAAAATTGTTATTTTGAGTGCCATACTTACCTATACTATACTTACTGTACCTGTACAGTACTTACCTTTCTACAGTACTGATAATGTGTGTATCAAGGGGGGACTCCATTTTGACTGCTATATAACCATTTTATACTAATACTGCCATTATGCCATTATGCTTTTTAGTCAGATGTTAAACTGACCTTTTACCCACTTAATGGTGGCTGAACTACTGAACTATGTATGTTCAGACTATTTCACCATGTACAAACAGGAAGTTTAGTCAGCTGTGCTTAGCCTGAATTTATGAAATGTCTTAACAATGAAATGTCTTAACAACAAGAATTATGATGCTTCCTAGACTGCCCCATGATCGGGCAACTAGACTAGTTCCAAAATCGTAACTTTCCATCTGTCACTTTCTAGATCAGCATAAAGGGAAGTAAGTTTCTCACGTATACGTGTTTTTTCTACGCTCGCTCGCCTATATAGCCTGACTGTAAACCATTAATAAACAGGAGAGGTTTTTGACAACGCTCACTGGTGTCTGACTCAATTACTTCTCCTCCGTTCTGCTCGTTCTTTTCCTGTCTTTTCCTGTCCAGCACTTGAAGAGTGGGTTAAAGGCCTCCGGAGGTGATCGATCCAAGTGAGAGAGACGGTTCCTACGTAGCAGTAGAGAATATAATTTTTACAAGTACAGTACCTTTGGAAAAAAAGAAGAACCGGCGCCACAGTGAATAATGAAAACCAAACCAATGGAATGTAATGTCCAAATGGAGTCCTATTAAAGTTGGTAATCAAGGATGCTCACGTCAACGATGTGATATGAAAAAAAGAAGAAAAACAAATTATGGTGCAGTAACTCAAATTAGGAGGTGGAAAGGTGGACTAAACACACAAGACAAACAGGACATACAAACCAAGACAAACACACATGAAACGTAACACTAGCACAGGCCTATTAATAACGAAATGCTGATTTAATAAGGTGGAGGGTGAATGAGACACGCATCCGGAGGGGCAAAATTACAACCCTACTCACAAGATGCCAGATAAAACAAGCAGCGAACTGGGGACATGCAGCTGGGCTTCCAAGATGGCGACCGGAATCCTCTCACTGGCGTCCTCACGTGACAGGGGTGAAAGGCTGAATCCCTCAGGTGATACAACTTCCGAACGGATGTGACGTCACGTCCGCTGGAGATCCACACCGGACGTTCTTAGAGCACTAGTCCTCCACTGGTGAGCCGCAATGTCCTCAAAAGTCAACCGCTTGACTTAACTAAAAATCGCCAGATACACACTTCTCCAAACCTGGAACAGCACTAAAAACACTGGAAACTTCCCGACGCGTTTCGTCCCTTGAAGAAGTACGCGCATGCGTACGAAACGCGTCGGGAAGTTTCCAGTGTTTTTAGTGCTGTTCCAGGTTTGGAGAAGTGTGTATCTGGCGATTTTTAGTTAAGTCAAGCGGTTGACTTTTGAGGACATTGCGGCTCACCAGTGGAGGACTAGTGCTCTAAGAACGTCCGGTGTGGATCTCCAGCGGACGTGACGTCACATCCGTTCGGAAGTTGTATCACCTGAGGGATTCAGCCTTTCACCCCTGTCACGTGAGGACGCCAGTGAGAGGATTCCGGTCGCCATCTTGGAAGCCCAGCTGCATGTCCCCAGTTCGCTGCTTGTTTTATCTGGCATCTTGTGAGTAGGGTTGTAATTTTGCCCCTCCGGATGCGTGTCTCATTCACCCTCCACCTTATTAAATCAGCATTTCGTTATTAATAGGCCTGTGCTAGTGTTACGTTTCATGTGTGTTTGTCTTGGTTTGTATGTCCTGTTTGTCTTGTGTGTTTAGTCCACCTTTCCACCTCCTAATTTGAGTTACTGCACCATAATTTGTTTTTCTTCTTTTTTTCATATCACATCGTTGACGTGAGCATCCTTGATTACCAACTTTAATAGGACTCCATTTGGACATTACATTCCATTGGTTTGGTTTTCATTATTCACTGTGGCGCCGGTTCTTCTTTTTTTTCCAATTGTGCTTTGACTGACTGTACTGTCAGTGTTTACCTGGCTGCCAGTTTTTTAACATATAAGTGTTTTAATTTATATACTAGCGCTGTTTTACACCATTCTTTTTTCTGTTTTAAGTACAGTACCTTACTACATCACGGTGGCACTCCCATCACACCGTAAAATAACAGGCAGCACACTTGCAATATGATTAATATAGTTATTGCATCTTTGTACTGTGAGTGTGTCGTTCCAGAACGAACTATTCCTTGTATTAATTCCTACCTTTTTGGACGGTTTCACAAACTTTCGTATATGATCCTTCATTGCATGTGACACAAGTTCAATGATATTCATATCTGGTGATCTGGAAGGGTAGGGGGAAAAATGGTGAATTAGTTAACAGATAAAAACTGTTTAAAAAATGAGAAAAAGTTAATGTACAATGCAGTACAATACACTGGAGAACTTACTCTGGTGGCGTCTTAACCCAGTTGATACCGCTCGCAAGAATATATGTGGAAGAGGTGGTATGTTTAGGGTCATTGTCATGAAAGAAACGGTGACCTTCAGATGGGAAATCATGCTTAATGTATTCAATAATACGGGGGACAATTTGCTCTTGGAAAAATACTTTATCCATGATTCCTGGAACAACAGAAGAAACAGTTAACATTAGGGTATAAAATACACTACAGTTGTACTGTACAGTGCATAAGGCTACAGCATATGACTTTGTGCATTATTTTACCGTCAAAGATGAGTATGCATCCTGGTCCACATCTAGAGATCACACTACCCACATGCATCTTCAGTGGGTGCTTGGGCCGCGGCTTCAGAGATAGGCGTCCTTTTTTGTGGAATGCAAAAGTGGCAAATCTCTCAAGAGCTACAGTTGTCTCGTCAGAAAAGACATCCTAAAAAGTCTCGCCCCTTTCGATCCATGCTGTGCTTGGTCCATTCATTTTACCTTTTTGGCATCCCTTATCATTGGATATGCTCTGTAATGACAAGGAAGAATTTTACAGGTACAGTAAAACCACACTTTTACATACAGTACAGTGGTGTACTGTAAAATGCTTCACCTGTACTGTCCTAACTATGGCACAGCCCTCTGCATACAGTACTATTGCAATATACTGAACTGTATTACTATACTATAAAGAAGTTGTGGAGGTTATTACTATTGTATACAGTACTTTATTTATTACTATATGCAACATACAGTACTGTACTTTTTTACAGTAAGACACTTACTTTACACGTCCATATATCCATCCCAATTGGCATCTCATGAACCTGATGCTGGTCTCAGAACAGTCTTGACTGTTTCTGCACTGTGCTCATCATTAGCCTCGCTGATTTAATCCACTAGATGCTTTGCTGTCCAACAGTTTTAAGGAAAAGAGAACAATTTGTTAGGCCCAAAAATAATTCAAAACAAACACATGTAATTGTACAGTATACAGTATTCTAAAATAAATTAAAAGAAAATAACTAAACAAAAATATGCATTTGGATATGCAACAAGCATATACAGCACAAGTAATGTAATACAGTGTCATGGGAGACCAGCCCTTTTAACACCTTTTATACCCGGGGATCATACGATTGGGGAAAGCAGAGAGATAAAATAAATTGCAATTTATTTCCTCAAATGACATACACACTATGTTACACAATTACACTGAAAATAAACTTAGGGCCACCAACAGAAATCGTGGGGCCAAGGAAAAACATTTTAAGCAGGGCCCCCACCCCCAAGTCAGCGGTATTGCGAGCCACCCCCCCCCCCATTTCACACCTCACGAGTCCACTCTATTTCCCGCTCCTCTTCCCATGTATTTCTCTCCCTTCCGTCTCACCCCCTCTCACTCTCCTGCCTTGCATGTTTTTCTATCCCATGCGTCTCACTTACTCCCTCTACTGACCCCTTCACTCCTCACACTCACTCATTCCCTCCCACTCACACAATTCCCCCCACAAGATATATACCAAAAAATTTCCCACCTCCAAATACATAAAAAATTCCCCCCTCAAATGCATACAAAAAAACCACCTGCCCAAAACATATTAAAAACAATACATATAACCCCCCGTACATACACGCACACACGCGCGCACACACGCGCGCACACACGCGCGCACACATACCATATAAAAAAACAACACTCCCGAATAGAAATATCCCCAAGCCCCCCAATACATTTAAAAAGACCCCCACTCCCCCAATATATGTAAAAAGATCCCCACTCCCCCCAATACATATAAAAAGACCCCCACTCCCCCCAATACATATAAAAAAGTGGACATACCTTGGGGATTGTTGGGACCTGTGGCTGCAGGGTCCGGCAGCCGGTGCGGGGTCTCAGGAGCCACCTAGCTGGGGAGGGCACTTGGTGGAAGGATCCTAGTAGGGCCTGGGACTGAGGGGTGGGGGAGGAAGCCGTGTGGTAGGGCCCAGATAGAGGATGCCGGAGGGGACTGGGGATGGTGGAGGGGCCTGGGGATGGAGGTGGGAGGGGGGCTGAAGAGCATGGCCTGGGAGAGAGTGGGTGAAGGCCCACCTGGCCCCTGCTGCAGGGGAAGCTGAGGCTAAGTGGATGTCGGTAGGGGCCTGGGGATGGTGGAGGGGCCTGGGGATGGTGGAAGGAGCGGGGCTGAGGAGCGTGGCTGGGGAGAGCGTGGGTGAAAGCCCACCCACTCGGGCCTCTACTGCAGGGAGAGCTGAGGGGATGTCGGTAGGGGCCTGGGGACAGTGGAGTGAGGGGGCTGAGGAGCATGGCTGAGGAGAGTGCGGGTGAAGGACCACCCAGGCCCCTACTCCAGAGGGAGCCGGTGCCAAAATGATACCGGTAGGAGCTTTGGGGCAGTGGGGAGTGGCCTGAGGATGGTGGGAGGGGCTGAGGAGCATGGCTGGGGGACTTGAGGAGAGCATGGGTTAAGGTCCAGCAGACCGGGCCTCTACTGCAGAGGGAGCAAAAAACTTTTTTTTGTACACGGGACCGGTGGTGGCCACGGCCCCTGAGCCAGCAGGCCTGGGACGCCACCACCCCCCCATGTTGGTGGTCCTGAATACACTTACTTGGTCAAATAAAAAAACTTATTCCCAAAACGAAATCTTGGAAACAAATGTCTCTAGGAGCAATTTCCCAGGAGCGGGGATTGCTCACAAACAGAGCTGGAAACAGTCCTCACAACCGCTCACAACCACTGTTACTCCGCCGGAGCTGTTTTATTCCTTCTGATGCTGTACTATTGGTTCTTGGAACATCAGTTCTTACGAGATCCTTATCATTGTTACGAATGGGCTTCATGGATTCTTATAGGGTTAAAACTTCTATACCTAACCTGTGCAGCCAATCCCTCCATGGGAATAATTTTCCACACCTATCCTGGAGTTTCCAATACTTAGCAAACCTGGCAGAGAAGGCTTCTCATGCTACTAAGGGCATGCGTGAACCTCACACCTTTGCCGCTTAGCATATGAGACCCAACGTCCTTACCTGGCGACACTTAGTCTGGCTAGGCGGGCATCTGTGATCCACCCGGACTTTACACTAAGATGGGGGTATTTGGGATACCCCTCCTTACGTCACACCTTAGTAGGTCGGAGCCTTTCAACTCCAGAATTTTTCAGACTTCCTGGCAGCATGCCTTCAGGGTGTCTTAGAAGTCCGGGGCTGGATATACTCCGTTCATTTGCAGGGAGTTCCTGCTATGCATTTCTAAACACAGTGATTACAAATTAAGTGTTTCCTCTGTCTCTGGGGCTTCAAATGAAAATTCCTATGTGTCTAATATGTTGGTACAATTAAAAAGAGGGGCCATTTCATCCATCAATTTTTATATTACTGTATAAAAATTGCGCTATATAACTTTCCATTGTTTTACCTGAACGACGCTTATAGCAAATCTCAGCGCTCTAGGCGCTTTCTAGCCAAAGTTAGCAAAAAGCTGCTGTAAATGCTGCCAAGTGCTGGACTTTAAAACCATTTTTCCTTTATACTTTTACATGGAAACACTACTACAGTTATACACTTTAATCTTAGAACATACATTTCTCTCGCCAGCTTATACCTGGTGGGAGATACTCTGAACCTTGGGCATACACCGGGGACCCTTAAATGTGATACCTTCCCCTGCCCGGTCATACTATTCTGGTCTGTGCTGAAGCAGGGACATCTCCGTTGCTGAACACTCCTGGAAAATTAAAACACATATACATTTTCATCACGTTTACAGTGTTTCTGCCATAACTGGGTTGCAGACCTGACATTCCACAATTCCCCACTATGGCTCAGGGGCAGCCAGCTGGGCATAGTACCTTTATTATTGGCCTTGCTACCCCCTCACCGTCACATACAGTAATTATAGAATGAAAACAAAAATACTTACTCTGTTGTGACTGGGGGACTCCGCTTTACACTTTTTTCCTTACCATGGGCATGATAGTTGACAGTGCTTTTTGCTAAACCGAGGCCAAAGAAACTAATCAGCATTGGATCTGTAAAATTCTGTGTCCTTTCTTGTACATATCCTGAATTCTCATGCTGAGATCCTTTGAAATCCTTTTCCTCGGCATCGCTGCTTT
>NW_027456380.1:0-20598 GCF_040206685.1 Ascaphus truei
GATCTTGCTTGTATACACTCCCTGATGTCAGCAGGACAAACCCTCAACAGAATGAAAGAAAGACAACTCTAGTGCAACATTGTATGTTCACTGATGATATATTCAAAAACGGCAAATGTTATTGCACTTACATGAGCAACAAGTGCTTAGACACGTAACAATTGATGCGCAGCATAGGTGTAAACAGAAAAAACTTGCGCTCAATGTGGTCTGTGCTGAAAAATAGTGACTTATGAATAAATTAATAATACAACCTGATGGGTGAAGTTTTATGATGCTGATCAGTGGGAATGGTTCAAACACCAAGCTAGATAGAAACAGAAAATGAACAGCGCAAAAAACCCATTGTCTAGTATATTTAAATAATTTTATAAAAGGTGAAGGTGATTATTGCACGTACATCAAAAAAAAGGGTTAATAGCAAGACATGTTAGGGACATGTTACCACTCGGCAGGCACAACGGGATACAGGCACCAGGAATTGGACGTCCTCCCTCAGAATGCTGGTATCTGGATGCAGAGTGTACAGCTTAGCGTTGGGGAACCTTCCCACGCCTTCACGAAGCTCACAGCAGTTGTTTGCAGGGGTAGATCGCCGCGTCTCTTCCTGGTTAGTCCACGTTGGCCTGTGACGTCATCCAGCAGCGTCTCTCAGCCGGTCGCGTCTTTAGTGCGTCACTCCTTAGCGATATGTAATCGGGCGGTATACAGAGTCCCAGACAAGTCCAGCAATGAAACAAATGTCTCAATCCAATGCCGCAATGGGGGTATATGTAAAGAATAAAGGAACGCGCCCTCTCCTACGCGTTTCGTACTTTCGTACTTCCATCTTCTTCCGTCTTCTTCCGTCTTCTTCCGTCTTCTCAGGCCACGCCCTTCTTCTCTTTTTAGGAGGGGAGATGTTCCCTCCTCGGCGACTAGCTTCAAAATGAGGCGACATAGGCTTTTATAGGCCTATGACGTCACATTTTGGTCAAATGTTTCCCACGGTCCTGATTGGGCCGTGAATAACATGTGATTTGGCCGATGGAAAAAATGATGACGTCATTTAAAGGCAATGAAAGCACAGCCAATCAGAATGGCTTTGCTTCAATTGCCTTTAAGATGACGTCATTAAAAGAAACATGGCCGGTCTCACATGGTACGGTAGCCAATCAGAGCGTGGGAAATACATCCCAACTCTGATTGGCTCTAGTACCATGTGAGAGGCTTTAAAAAACGTCACATCCGTTCTCCCCCAAGCCTCTGTCACAGGGTCTACTAGAGCCAATAAGAGATGGGATGGAGTTCCCACGCTCTGATTGGCTACGGTACCATGTGAGACCGGCCATGTTTATTTTAATGACGTCATCTTAAAGGCAATTGAAGCAAAACCATTCTGATTGGCTGTGCTTTCATTGCGTTAAATGACGTCATCATTTTGTTTTCCATCGGCCAAATCACATGTTTTTCACGGCCCAATCAGGACCGTGGGAAACATTTGACCAAAATGTGATGTCATAGGCCTATAAAAGCCTATGTCGCCTCATTTTGAAGCTAGTCGCCGAGGAGGGAACATCTCCCCTCCTAAGAAGAGAAGAAGGGCGTGGCCTAAGAAGACAGAAGAAGCCGGAAGAAGATGGAAGAAGATGGAAGAAGACCCCAGAAGACCCCAAAGAAGAAAGAAGACACAGACGTGGATTTGTTATGATTTTTTTATTTTATGGCTTACCTGTGGATTGGTTCCTGTGCTTCCGGGTCGCTTGGATTTCGGTGAGTGGGCATCTAATGGTGAGTAAACAAAAGAAAAGTTTATTATTTTTACTTTTACAGGTTTTTATGATTTTTCATTCATGTCTTTTATTTTTTCACTCCCATTTAATGCCCGTTAATGATCTATGTATATAATACATTCACGGACACTGAATGGGTGTATTGTAAGTGAATTTTGTATGTAAATGCATTGTATTTGATGCTGTATTATTGCCCCTGTATGTTATGTTTATCTATCTGCATGGATAGACATACAGGGATAATAATTGATTGTTTGGCTCATGTTTAGGTTCTTTTCATGTATGGATAATGTATTTAACATCTTTATTTTGTCATTGTTGTGAATAATGTAATTTGTATTTAGCTAAAGGCTTCTTTATGGTAGTAAGATTAGAATGATGGTGGTTACTTTAAATTAGAATTGTTTTGGCAATGGTTTGGCTTTAGCAATTGAATAGGGAATTGTATAAATGATTTGTATTGTATTTTAATTGTTTGAGGAAATGGATTAATTGATTGATGCTAATTGTATTGATGTTGGTTAGTTTCTAATTGATTTTCAGGATGGCATTGGTGGTTAGGGGACGTTGTTCACAGTGTATTTTATTGTTACATATATTTTGCATAGTATTATATGATGCACAGATTAATTGCATCATGCATACACTCAATGCAATTGGGTGACATTTCATAGACATTTGTGTAGCTGCAGTTTTTTTTTTATATTTGCAATGGCTGCTGGATTTATTTTAACATGCAATGTGGTGGTTTTAAGATTAAAAATTCATGTTTTGATTTGTGGATGTTTTATGTGTTTCATAATGGGCAAATAATATATTATCCATATCTGGATAATAGTTATTTGGCACATTATTGTACTGTAGGTGTTGGGGGGGGGAGATGTATGTATAGGTCCGGCTTATTTATTTTACATTCAGGGTTGGTTCCTTGGTTCTGCGTGAGACCTCTGGAGACCACCTGCGGTCTCCTCGGGTATCTCACGGGTATCAGGCTGGTGGTTCCATGGTTGACACTTGCGGGGATGAAGCGGTGGTCCCACATCTGTGGGGGCACCGTGGACCCATAGTCTGCGGGGAAGAACCGGTGGTCCCACATCCGTGAGGGCACCGTGGACCCGTAGGTGCGGGGATGTAGTGGTTGTCCCACATCCGTGGGGGCACCGCGGACCCGTAGTGAGCACTCGTGAGTTCCCCAGACCCCCGTGAGAACCACCCGAGGCCCCACAGACACCTGTGGGTCTGACCCGGGACTCCCAGACATCCGCGGGCCTACCGTGGGGACCCAATTGTGGCCCATGGTGACCCAAGAAGACCACCTGGGGGCCATGGTGCTTGGCGGGACCCACCAACAGGCCTCCAGAACCTGTATGAAACAAGTTGCTGGTACCCTGTAGGTCTGTCAGGTGACCCGCCAGCCCACCAGGGACTCGCGTGGGGCTGGGGTATGAACCCTGTATGTAAAAGAATAAATCATGTATTTATGGGGGAGGCACAGGGGGTGGGTTATGTACAGGCATACCCCGCATTAACATACGCAATGGGACCGGAGCATGTATGTAAAGCGAAAATGTACTTAAAGTGAAGCACTACCTTTTCCCACTTACCGATGCATGTACTGTACTGCAATCGTTATATACGTGCATAACTGATGTAAATAATGCATTTGTAACAGGCTCTATAGTCTCCCCGCTTGCGCACAGCTTTTGTACAGGTAGGGAGCAGGTATTGCTGTTCAGGACGTGATGACAGGCGCATGCGTGAGCTGCCGTTTGCCTATTGGGCGATATGTACTTACTCGCGAGTGTACTTAAAGTGAGTGTACTTAAAGAGGAGTATGCCTGTATTTAATAAATAGAATGATGTTTATTGTGGGGCAGTGTATTGTTTTTATTGTGGGTACTGGGGGTGGGGGGTATTGGCCCTAAGGGTATGTAGGTAGGCCTCCCTTGTGGGTAGCGGGTGAGGGTGGTTTGGCCTCACGGGGTGGGGGGTTAGTGTGGGAGGTATGTAGGCCTTCCGAAAAGTGGGTGAGGATGGGTTAACCCCTTAATGACTGTAGCGGTTAATAACCGCTATGGTGATTAAGGGGTTAGGGGATATTACATTGACTATTGTAATTGTTATGCATGTTTTGCAGCACCGTAGGGGCATGGGCAGAATGAAGATGAGGATGAAGACGGCCTTCATCGTGGGTGCCTGTAAAAGGTAAGTGTAATATGTATTGACTGTATTTATTGTAATTTATATGTATTTAAAATGGCCAAATGCATTATTATCCATATTTGGATAATAGTAATTTTGACCATTACTGTATAGTATGTGTTAGGGTGGTGTATTTAGTTATAATTGTTGTTTCTTATTTTTGGAGGTGCAACATTGGTACCGCAGGCCCGCGGGTACCCCGGGACGGCCGCGGGGACCCCCGGACTCCCGCAGGGACACCCGCACTCCCGTGGGGACCCCCGCTTGGTGAGCCGGGGACCCCCGGGCTCCATCGGGACCCCCGCGGGGTCAGCCGGGGACACCCGCCGGCCGGCTGTATGGGTTTTGCGCATGCAAAAATAAAAAGCCAGAATTTTTTCTAAGTCGAGATTTCTTTGCGTCTACTCTGACCTGACGTGTTCTGATAAACGCAACTTTCGCGTTTGCTATGGTTGCGTTGCTTAGTGCATCCCGCTTAAGGGCAGAATTTCACGCAAACAGGGTTGCGATCGAGCAAAGTTGGACTTAGAAGAAATTCCTGAAAAAAGTCATTTTTAGACAGCAAAGTGCCTGTTTGCGTAGCTTAGTGCATCGTGTTGAGCCAAAAATCACGATCGAAGAGCACTTTGCGGTCTAAAAGTGACTTAACGGAGCTTAGTGCATAGCCCCTTATATGTTCATCCCTAAGGAAGTAAGATTAGAAATGCTCCAACTAATGCATGTCTCCCGACCGGCTGGCCACCCGGTTGTCCGCAAGACATAGGAACTGTTGTCTCGCTCATTTTGGTAGCCCAAACTAGCACAGGATGTCAAAGACAACATTCTCTCATGTGAGATCTGTGCCAGGACTAAGGTTCCTTGAGTATCCCCTGTGGGTTTGCTGCAGCCTCTTCCGGTCCCCACTCGTCCTCGGGGATCAATATCAATGGACTTTATAGTGGAGCTACCCAGATCCAGTGGTAATGACACAATTCTTGTGGTAGTGAATCGGCTCGCAAAGATGGTCCATTTCATCGGTGCACAGAACCGTCTGCAGAACAGACTGCCAAATTGATCCTAAAAGAGGTTTTTCGGCTGCACGGGGCCCCAGATGAAATCATATCAGACAGGGGGATACAATTCACATTAAAATTGTGGAGAAACTTCTGCTCTACCTTGGGAATCAGTTTAAATGTATCCTCCGGCTATCATCCTCAATGTTACACATATAAAATAAAAACAATACATATTAAAAAAAAAAAAAACAATACAAATAAAAAGAAAACAATGCATATAAAAAAATACATATAAAAAACAACAATGCATATAACCTCCCCACCCCCCATAGATATAAAAAAATCAATCCCCCTACCCCCAATACAATACTTGAAAAACAGACTTACCTTGTGGATGGTCAGGCTGGGCATGGTGTCTGTGATTGGCCCGGTGTCTTAAGGGGGCCCAGTGTCTGCGGGGGACTGAGCTGCAGGTGCTGCACATTGGGCCCGACCTCTGGCCAGGCCCCGCTGCTGGTCCTCTCGCAGCTCAGCCCCAGCTCTCCTTCAGCTGCAGGCCTCTTCCACTCTGTCCCACGTGCTTGGAACTCTGGCGTGCACACACGTGCCAGGCCTCCCTGTGCTGCCATGCATCGGAAGCTGAGCCAAGCTTACTTCCAGTGCGCTGAGGTCACAGAGGCCCGTTGCATGCTGGCATTGGAAGCTTGGCATGGGACAGAGAAGGAATAGGCCTGCAGTTGAAGGAGAGCCAGGGCCCAGCCGCTAGAAGACCGGCAGTCGGGCGAGGCTAGAGGTCAGGCCCAAATTGCAGCACTGGCCAGCAGGGTCCCCCACAGACACCGGGCCTGGGACATCTGTCCCTTCTGTCCCCCCTGTCGGAGGCCCTGTCCCTTTATGAAGTGACTGAAGCATCATGAAATGCGTAGGACGTCTGCATACAGAATTCTGTGAAGATTTGTATCACTGGACTTAACAGAGGTTCCCCCGCACAAGACCTGCCACTGATATTAGTGACTTGATGCAAATTTCTGTGGACCCCATGAGTCCTTCTCTGCTTCTTCATTGGAGTTTCCCCTCATGCTTTGAGGCTCCAAGACACCGGAGCAGCAAGATCCAACGGGCTCCAACTTCAGCTGGAGAAACATGCTAACATAAGTCCCATTTACATCAGCGCCTGCACATAAGAGCCTATGGGGGTAGAACCCAACAGGATTTTGGCTTCTACGGAGCCACACTGTGCTCTCTATAAAGATAAGTTTATATAACTACTTACGGTACACTGTGAGTGTTTTATCTCTTTTTATTTATGTGCTTCAATCAACTATAATAAATGTATCATGAGGTGTTTCTCCGCTGCGCTTCTTTTTTTTAGATGCTTTATATTATATATGTATATATGTATGTATGTATGTATGTGTGTGTATGTATATATATATATATATATATATATATATATATATATATATATATATATTAGTGTATGTGTGTATATATATATATATATATAAATATTATATATAATCAAAAAATAAATAGATGATACCGTTCTGTGGCTAACGAAATGCTTTTATTTGTGCGAGCTTTCGAGATACACTGATCTCTTCTTCCGGCGATGTTACAATGAATGAAGCAAGGATAACTACATTCATTGTAACATCGCCGGAAGAAGAGATCAGTGTATCTCGAAAGCTCGCACAAATAAAAGCATTTCGTTAGCCACAGAACGGTATCATCTATTTATTTTTTGATTATTGAAGCTCGGCTAACACGGTACTGATACCTCTACATGAATATATATATATATATATATATATATATATATATATATATATATATATATATATATATATATATATATATATATATATATATTAGTGTGTGTATATATATATATATATATATATATATATATATTAGTGTATGTATAAATATATATATATATATATATATATATATATATATATATGTATATATATATATATATATATATATATATATATATATTAGTGTATATATATATATATATATTAGTACACATTTATTTTAAATAATTAAACTATATACAGTTCATTTTATATTTATAGATTTAATATTATTGTATGAATGTTTGTGCATTTCTTTTTAAGGCATCATTTTAATTTGCCTATGAAGAAGCAATGTGTTGTAAAGTAACAAACATAATAACTATACTTAATTGCAGCAGAACTAATAAAAGGATTAATTTTAAAAATATCGCTCCCTGATGCAAGTGAAGTAAAAAAAAAAAAAAGCCCTTCAAAATCACTTCGGAGTCAACTAAAAAAACTGCATATTTACTAGAAAACACATTTAAAAATATTGCTGAAGTCAGATCACTTCAAAGTTATGCCATTTATATAGCAAATATAAAATACTCATGAGTTTCTTTTCGTTTTTTAAACAGGTTCACAAACCCGCAGATAAGGATTCTGGGAAGTGAGTGACATGCAAAAGAGTGCCCAGTGAGCAAGACACTTTTACTTCCTATCCACTGTATTGAGTGGATTCCCTAGAGGTTTTGCTGCTGCAATAAACAGATTATTTATTTATAAAATATTTTACCAGGAAGTAATACATTGAGAGTTACCTCTCGTTTTCAAGTATGTCCTGGGCACAGAGTTAAGACAAATAATACATGGTTACAAATACAGTTACATAATGAGCAGGGTATACATTATATACAAGACATTGCGTGCACAGTTAAAGAAAATATATATTATGGGCGTATGAAACAGTTAGAGACCAGATTAAAATGTGAGACAGCCTTAGATTTGAAAGAACTTAAACTGGCTGTGGATGTGAGAGTCTCTGTTAGGTTGTTCCAGTTTTGGGGTGCACGGTAAGAGAAGAAGGAACGGCCAGATACTTTGTTGAGCCTTGGGACCATGAACAGTCTTTTGGAGTCTGATCTCAGATGATAAGTGCTGCATGTGGTAGGGGTGAGGAGCTTGTTCAGATAGCTGGGTAGCTTGCCCATAAAGAATTGAAAGACAAGACAGGAAAGGTGAACTTTGCGCCTAGACTCTAGTGATGACCAATCTAGTTCTTTGAGCATTCCACAGTGATGTGTGTTGTAGTTGCATTGGAGAACAAAATGACAAATTGAATTGTAGAGGGTGTCAAGTTTGCTAAGGTGGGTTTGAGGTGCCGAGCCATATACTATGTCTCCATAGTCAATAATTGGCATTAGCATCTGCTGTGCGATACGCTTTCTGACCAGGAGACTTAGGGAGGATTTGTTCCTGTAAAGTACCCCTAGTTTGGCATAGGTCTTGGTTGTCAGGGTATCAATATGCATCCTGAATGTTAAGTGGGAGTCAAACCATATGCCCAGGTATTTAAAACTGGTGACAGGGGTTAGGGTGGTGTTAGTGTTGGATCTAATCTGGAGTTCAGTTGCTGGCAGCTTTAAAAATTTAGTCTTGGTCCCAAATACCATTGTTACAGTCTTGTCAGTGTTTAAAAACAGTTTGTTTTGGAAAATCCAGTTTTCGAGTCTCAAAAAGTCAGACTGAAGTATGTGTTGAAGGTCAGAGAGGCTATGGCTGTGTGCATATAGGATTGTGTCATCTGCATACATGTGTATTGAGGCTTCCTTACAAGTTGTGGGAAGATCATTAATGAACATTGATAAAAGTAGGGGCCCCAGAACAGAGCCTTGCGGGACACCACAGGTGATATCCAGGGGGTTTGAGTTAGAGCCTGAGATGGACACATGTTGGGATCTACCTGATAGGTAGGACTGAAACCAGTTTAAAGCATGCTTCCCTATTCCAGAGGTCTGGAGTTTGTTAAGCAGGATAACATGATCAACTGTATCAAAAGCCTTTGCAAAATGTAGGAATACTGCACAATTGAGTTGTCCCCGTTCCATTCCACACTGGATTAGACAGTTCCCGGAAGATCAAGAATCAGTGGATCCAGTCAAAGAATGATGTTACATCCTTTTGGATTCATCAGTTTCAGCTTGGGAATTTAAAAACTATTCAAAATAAATTGCAATAATACTGGAACTAGTATAAAAGGTTTGGTTACCGAACCCTTCCTATTCCCCCCTCTCTTGCTTTTCCCTCCTTTGAGGCTCACACTGTCCAGATCTTCTCTCCTCTCCCTGTTCATGTGGCGGTCATCTATCGCCCACCTACCTCTACTCATCCCCCTTCTGCCTTTCTCTCTCACTTTGAATCCTGGCTCTCTTTCTTTCTCTCCTCAGACTCCCCTGTTCTTCTCCTTGGGGACTTCAATTGCCACATTGATGACCCCTCTCTCTCTTGCGCTTCCCGCTTTCTTTCTCTTACCTCTTCTTTTGGCCTTCAACAGTGTACTGCAGCCAGCACCCACAATGATGGCCACTTCTTAGACCTGGTTTTCACTAAAAACTTCTCTCTCTCTGATTTCTCCATTTCCCTTTTTCCTCTCTCTGACCATCATCTCATCTCATTCTCTTTATCTCGCTTCTCCCCTTCTCCACTTCCATCTACACCCCAGTTCTGCAGAAACCTGCGCTCTATTCACTTACCTGACTTTGAGTCCACTTTACACGCCTCCCTCTCCTCTCTCAGCTCTGCTACAGACCCTGACAACCTGGTCAGAAAGTAGAACTCTGTCTTGTCCTCGTCTCTTGATCTACATGCCCCGCTTTCTCTCTGCCGCCCTCGCCCTTCTAACCCTAGACCCTGGCTAAATTCCCACACACGCATGCTGCGTTCCTCCACTCATTCCTCTGAACGCCTCTGGAGGAAGTCTCACACTCTCGCAGACTTCCTTCACTAAAAATTTATGCTATCCTGTTTCAACTCTGCCCTCTCGCAAGCTAAACAAGCCTACTTTTCTGCACTAAACAACATGCACAAGTCTAACCCACGCCGACTGTTCTCTGTCTTTGATACTCTACTCAAACCACCCTCAGCTGCCTCTCCTTCCTCCATCTCCACTCAGGACTTTGCTGACTATTTTAAGGAAAAGGTGGAATCCATACGGCAGAACATCCCCTGTTTCTTCCCCCCATCCTACACCTCTTCCTAACTCTCCTCCTGCCTTCCTTGAGTCTTTTTCCACTGTCTCAGAGGAGGATGTGTCGCTGTTGATCTCCTCTTCTCCCTCTACCACTTGCCCTCTTGACCCCATTCCCTCCCATCTCCTAAAACCTCTAGCTCCTACTATAATCCGTACGCTTACACACATTTTTAACTCCTCCCTCTGCTCTGGAACCTTTCCATCCTCCTTCAAACATGCAACAGTCATACCATTACTCAAAAACAGCAAGCTTGACCCTACCTGTCTTTCTAACTATCGACCTGTCTCCCTCCTGCCTTTTGCCTCTAAACTACTTGAACGTCTTGTATTCTCTCGCTTGCTCCATTTTCTCAACACCTATTCTCTCCTAGACCCTCTACAATCTGGCTTCCGCACTGCTCACTCCACCGAAACAGCCCTCACCAAAATAACTGACGACCTCCATGCTGCCAAAGACAGAGGTCATTACACTCTGCTCAAATTACTCGACCTCTCTGCAGCATTTGACACCGTGGACCACCCTCTTCTCCTCCACATTCTCCATACTCTAGGTATTCGGAACAAAGCTCTATCCTGGATCTCATCCTACCTCTCCCATCGTACTTTTAGTGTCTCTTCTGCTAACACCTCCTCCTCCTCTATTGATCTCTCTGTGGGGGTACCCCAGGGCTCTGTCCTGGGACCTCTTCTCTTTTCTCTGTACACACTCTCTCTAGGTGACCTAATAACATCTTTTGGGTTTAATTATCACCTCTATGCTGACGACACACAAATATACTTTTCAACACCTGACCTTACACCTGCTGTACAAACCAAAGTTTCTGAATGTCTCTCTGCTATATCATCCTGGATGGCCCTCCGCCGCCTTAAACTCAACATGGCTAAAACAGAGCTCCTCATACTTCCTCCCAAACCTGGCCCTACTACATCCTTCCACATTACTGTTGGAACTACAATCATTCACCCAGTAGCCCAAGCACGCTGCCTAGGGGTCACACTCGACTCCTCTCTCACATTCGCCCCTCACATTCAAAACATTTCTAAAACTTGTCGCTTTTTCCTCCGCAATATAACTAAGATACGCCCTTTCCTCTGTTGTTCGACTGCTAAAACTCTGACTCAGGCCCCCATTCTCTCCCGTCTTGATTACTGTAACCTCCTGCTGTCTGGCCTTCCTGCCTCTCACCTGTCTCCCCTACAATCTATCCTAAATTCTGCTGCCAGAATCACTCTACTCTTTCCTAGATCTGTCTCAGCATCTCCCCTCATGAAATCCCTCTCCTGGCTTCCGATCAAATCCCGCATCTCACACTCCATTCTTCTCCTCACTTTTAAAGCTTTACACTCTTCTGCTCCTCCTTACATCTCAGCCCTAATTTCTCGCTATGCACCATCCCGACTCTTGCGTTCTGCTCAAGGATGTCTACTTTCTACCCCCTTTGTATCTAAAGCCCTCTCCCGCCTTAAACGTTTTTCACTGACTGCCCCACACCTCTGAAATGCCCTTCCCCTCAGTACCCGACTAGCACCCTCTCTATCCACCTTTAAGACCCACCTTAAGACACACTTGCTTAAAGAAGCATATGAATAGCACTGTGGATATTCTGAATACAGGATACATAAAGATTGGCCCCCTGCAGACGCACTTACCAGAACTCCCTCCTACTGTCTCTGTACGTTCTCCCTACCTACCAATTAGAATGTAAGCTCCTCAGGGCAGGGACTCCTCTTCCGAAATGTTACTTTTATGTCTAAAGCACTTATTCCCATGATCTGTTATTTATATTATCTGTTATTTATTTGATTACCATATGTATTACTACTGTGAAGCGCTATGCACACTCATGGCGCTATATAAATAAAGACATACAATACAATACAAATGTAAATATCTGCTTTAGATTAAATCAGTGGAAACTTTCAAAGATTATATTTTGAAGTTTATCACACTATAGTAGTTATTAGAAAAATGTGTCACTTTTTTTATAATATTGATTAAAACAGTCATGCATTTTAAAATACTCTAGAAAGAAAGTTCAGTTTGAAAAATGCTAATTGTTTTAATTATTGCCCTGCAACCCAACACAGACTTTCCAATCCCCCAGAGTAATTGAGAAACAACACAAGTCATGTCTGAAAGAACAAAGAGAATTATTTTTATCAAAAAGTCAGCCTGTCCTTGAAAATTACAGACTGCTTGATTGTGTGGTATGTGTGTGAGTTCAGTTTGGGATTTGGTTCAGACACATACAGCCAGATTGTGTCATATTAGTACTAAATAAACTGCTATGAGTCAAGGCTTTTTGTTTAAAAAAAACACCAATTTGAACAAGCCTTCCAAGATTGCAAAAACAGTTGTGGCGCACTCCAGCTATCCAGTTTATTTTTCCATGACCTGTTCTCATGGAGAGATCTGAGAAAGAGATTTGAATGACAAGTGGTCCCAAAGACAAGTTTCTATTATTCATTCATGATAACTTGAAAAGGGGATGTTTACATTTCTAAAGTACTTCGAGCCTACAATGTACTTTATTTTGTTTAGCAAATAGTAAGTCATACATTATTCATTGTATTATAATTTATTAACCATTTTAGAAGGTGTTGTCTAAGATCCAACTTATAAAGAAAATAAATCATATTTATATGACTAATTTCTGAAATATAAAACATATACAAAATAAATTGAAAGTCTCTCTCTCTCTCAAAAATATGATTATGGTTGTCCTCAGGTTAGGACAACTATATTTATTTATGTAACGGGTATTCCCCCACCCAAGAGCATATGGTATATATGTGCGGGGAACCTATTGTTACCAGGTGTGGTGCTTTACCTGTCAGGCTCACAGGGGGCCTAAGCCTCCGCCATGGGGAGCCTGGGGCACGTATAATAGTGATAGGAGTAACCTCGTACTCTGTGCAGCGCCTCCACCTGCGATGGTTCCCACCAGAGGGGGAATGATCCTCGCAGGACAATATATATATATAGATCACACAACAGCATGTAAAACAACCAATAACTTTACTTGCAAGAATATTCATATGCATACACAGATCAAAGGTCCTCCCTAACGGAGACACTCTACTCGCGTCACGGCGGACGCCAACAATCCCGTATCCCCCCACCGGGTGATCCCACCCCGTGTCCAGTAACCCCACACAATTGTCCTCCACCCTCAAGTGAGATGAATGTGTGTGACTGCGCAGCCACTATGTCTGATAATAATAGTATAGAATCGTTGGTGCACTTGATGAAGGTTACCTGCCGAGCACTCCTGTGCCCGGGCCTGCCAAGGAGCTTTACAAAGGATCCGGTGGCTGATGAATACAGGAACTACCGTCCGGGGAGATCCCACCCGGATGGCTGCTGCAGCCGCAGCGGAGGTCTGAGCCCAAACCTCGGAATGGAAACGCAGCGTCCTCTGTGTCCCTAACTGACTCTGGATACTGATAAGGGGTAGGGTCCCTAACCTGGGGCCTGTCCCTACAACACTCTGCTACTATGACTCAGGGCTATCTGGGCCTAGGGAGTTGCTGGCCTAGTGCAGCGAGTCACTAACTCCAGCACCCTACCTCCTTCCCCTAGCTGCTCCGGTCACCAACTAACTGCGTGCTCCAAGCCCGCGAAATGTATCCATCCCTGAGCAGGGAGATACTGTAGCCCTATTGGCTCCCTGGAGTCATGTGGCTCTGCCCCTGTGCACCCTGGGGGCTGACTGCCCTTCACTGCGCATGCGCGACCTGTCTGTGGGCCTCAGGACGCTCCTAGCCCCTGTGCATGCGCAACGCACCTTGTAATGGCGGCGCCCTGCACCGCGAGCTGCCAGGACCGTAGTAACGTGACCGTGGCCCTAGCAACGGGCCGTGCGCGTCCCCAGCAATCGGCCGCATCCATAGGAGGGGCGCGCTATGCTAGCGCACGCCCCTGCACTTCACCTGCGATGCTCCGTGAGTAACCGGAGGGGCTCTGAGCACTGACAGGGGACATGGCTACATCCTCCCCCTGGTAAAAACCCCAACGTCCTCGCTTGGGACACAACCCAACCATGTACAGAAATTATATAATAAAAATGCATTCCAAAATATAACTTAGCACATGCATTGACTTATACGAGGTTGCATAATTCTGTGAGCATCACAATCACAGATTGGATCTTGCTCCGAGACCACTGTTGAGCCTCATAATGGGGTGCCCCAATTTGATCATAGGTTACCCGAGTTGGAGGGTACCTGACTCTTTGGCTCCTACGGAGCTGTTCTTCTGCAACTCCCTCGGGGGAGTAATAAACTCTGTTCCCATAGTGGTCTTATTTTTTGAGGTTTTGTTCATTATATGTTTTGGATTTTCTTTATGATAGTTTAATTTTCTTGGGGTTATTTATATCTTTTTTTATTGTCTCATGTAAATTTATTTTGCTTAAGTTAGGCAGGGTTTCAGTCAGCTGTTTTTTGTTTTTCATCTTATTTTGATTTAATACATTACTATTATTATTTTGCATTATTTGTCTGAGTGCTTTTTAGAGGTTTCTTTTTCTCTGTTTCTAATATATATATATATATATATATATATATATATATATATATATATATATATTTATATAGCAACTGTAACTATTACTGTATGTTCATTTGCATGTCTTAGACAGGTCTGCAACCCTGTCTTTCACCATTATCACCCAACACACAGCACTTCCCCTGCAGCAAGGGATTCTGGGAAATGACATGAAAATGAGCACACAATGCCACCTTTTGTCTCAAGCTCATATTACACGAGCAACCCTTAAGCCAATGCATGCTGCTTTAAACACAGCTTTTAAGCATAGGCTGGGGTGAGATGCAAACGGGACCACGGTGCTGAGGTGGGAAAGGATATAACGCCACCCACAGCCATGAGGGCACGTCTTGAGTGTAGAATGGTCTGGGTGTCTGGGCCGGGGCAGGAGAGGTACGGAGAGTAGTGGGTACTTTTAGCCAAGTCCGGGGTTAGAGAGAGAGACGTAGTTGGATTACCGTAAGCCAAGATTGGGAGCGGAGAGAGCGGAGTAGTCGTTTGCCGTATGCCAGGGTCGGGATGCCAGAGGTGCGGAGAAGTCGATTGCCATATGCCAAAGTCGGGATGCCAGAGGTGCGGAGAGTCGAAGAGGATGCCGGTTCGGTACACAAAGATGAGACTGCAAGACAAGACAGACTATGGAGGCAGAGAGTGATGAGAACAACTGGTTCTATGCTCATCCGACGAGTCAGTTAAACCGCAGGGTATATATAGGTGAGAGGATCCAATGGCAGGGTAGCAAGGTGGGGGTGTGTGGATGGGCCAGGCTGCAACAGGGATAGGTCCAGAAGGGCTCCCTGGGGAGGAGCTATAGAGCCCGATTTTAAGCCTGCATTTGATTGCAGCATTAGATTGGGGTAGTGTGCCTTTAAGAGGCTGGGGCGCCTCCGTGTGGCCGTGCCTCCATGTGGCCGCACCTGCGAGCGCGTGACCGGCATTGCAAGAGAAATGCCGGCGTGCGTGCGCGCCTTGATGAGGCGGCAAATGGTGTCCTTGAGGGAGGCTGGTTGTGCGGCGCGGGAGGACCCGGCGAAGCTGCGGGTGAGAGGGGAGCACGCCGAGGGCGGGCGTGACTCCCCGGTTGTTACAATGCTTTACTGTGGCGGGTTTTTGTCATTTTTTGTACCCACCATAACCTTAATAAGTATGGTATATAGATAGATAGATTAGATAGATCAGATAGATCGATCAGATAGACAGATAGATAGATTAGATAGTTTAGATAGATTAGATAGATAGATTAGATAGACCGATAGATAGATTAGATAGATTAGATAAATATACAGATATACCAAGGAGTGAAGAAAAGCCCTTTAACAAGCTCTCAAATGAATCAAAATAAGAGGGATTTTATTAAATACACAGAAAAAAGTGAAGGGCATGTAAAACACCATTAAAAAAACAAAAACCACTAAACTCCTGGATACTATATAATCTGCATAATACTGAGAAAAATCACTGAAAAATATTAAGTGATTTAACAAACCAGAAATACCAAAATAAATTATATACTGTACACTCAGGTACAGAGAATGAATGAACTCAGTAAAAACTCCAACATGCCAGGGGAAAAGTAATTTCCACTACGATGTAATAGACCGGCCGGTCAGTAAGTGAATCTGCCTGACAAGATAATTGGTGGAACAAAAATATGCTCAGGCCCATATAAATGGTCCTAAATAGTGGTTAAATCTAAAATGGCGGTATCCCAGGCAGGTCAAAATAATTAAAGAAATATCAATGCCATTATGAGAGCAAAATGGTTTCCAAAGGTTTCAAAGTCCAAATAAAGTATCAGCTAAGTAGCAGTGAAAGTCTTGTAACATGCGTAATATACTGCTAAATGTAGCAAAGCAATGATGATAATAATATAAATGAAAGTTCTGGTATAGTCAGCAGAGAAAATGGAGTAATACTCATCAGTTAGAAAATGCCTCTGTTGAAGATGGTATATATGGTCAGGTACACGGCTGAGAATTGCAGAGATAAGATAGCAGGAGCAGGCAATTCGGTCCTGTCAATCGAGCGGGCACTCCTGTCTTTTAGCAGTCCGGTCTGTAAATGATAGCCTCCTGTGACTGTGGCTGCAACCGTTGTGCAGCAATCCGTAACAGCAAGTAACTGATGAGTAGAGGGGAGACGTGGTCATGACTGGGCACTCCAAAGGCTGTTTCACTGTAAGTCTTCTTCCGGGAGTTTCTTCTGTGCAGAGCTATTTGAAGACGCTACCAGTATTATGTCACCGATCACATGGGAGGTAAGCTCCAATCAAGATGAGATGTAACCGGACACTCGATCGTAGAGATTCGGCACAGGTAAAAGGTATATCTGCAAATAAATGGACAGCAGTAAGTGGTCAAAACATAATAACAAAAATAGAGACATAAGCTTCCAATACAAATTGGACATAAGATAATAAGGTAATAATACCTTAGAATAAGAATACTTAGAAGAAGAAAAATGGACTATAAAAACATTTCAAAGCCAAGATAGTCATTGAGGCCAGCAGGGATCATAGACCCCAACTGCACTATCCATCTACATTCTTTCCTGAGTAGAGATTTCTCAGTAGCACCTCCCCTAATCCCCAGGGAGATTCTATCAATAGCAAAAGCTGGCAGAAGAGAGGATCTGTGCTCTAGCAAAAAGTGTCTTGCTATACTTGTAATTTTTTTGAAAGATGACAAATCGTGTTGAGCATTTATGATATTTCTAGTGTGCTCTACAACATGGAATCTCATCTCTTTCATGGTCATTCTTAGACTTATAATTGAGAAAATATAGAATCTTAAATTCAGATACATTTTTTAAAACACGTTTGTCTCATATATTTACACACAAACAGTGGACTATTTATAGAATCCTTTCCTCTCTGATTGATTGAGAAAGGTAGTAGATACGGGGGAGGAATAGTGCCTTTTAATCAATGTATCTTTTTTTTTTGTTTCAAATTTTTTTATTAGGCAAGTATACAGATATACACATGATAGCTTGTCTTTAGCCTAATACAACGTTTTCATTTTTTAACTTTTACATAGATAGAGAGAATAAGAAAGAATAGACCAGGCCTTTGCCTCCTGGGGCAAGGCCTCCGGCCCACATAATGAGCCTTATTGAGGAGAGACAAGAGAGAGGAGAAAAAAAAAGGAGAGAGAGAAGGGGACAGGGCACGGGATGGGGGCGTGGGGGGGTGGGGGAGTGAGGGGGGGTAACCAGATAGGGGAACTCCCAGGACCACCCACCTGATCTTGCACCAACATCCATCATTGCGCGGAACCTAATCCTCGCCTAATTCAACTGAGAGGGGGTCTTTGTCTTGGCTGTAAGATTAGCCAGGGTTCCCAAACATTATAAAAAGCAGTTGTCTATCTTTTTAGAAAGGCCGACAGCTTTTCCATATTCATTACATCATTGACCCTTTTTTTTGCCATTTGCTTGGAGTGTACCTTCTTCCATGAGGCCGCCACTGCGCACCTAGCTGCTGTGAGAATGAAGGAGATTAATTTCCTTGTTGGCCGGTCGATGTTCTCCATTGGCCTGGCCAACAAGTAGGTCAGTGGATCAATGGGTATTGTGAGGTCCGTGACTTCTTTTATTAAAGTTTGTACAGTTAACCAATATTTCTGAATTTCTGGACATGTCCACCAAATGTGGGCCATATCTCCCTTTTGTCCACAACCTCTCCAGCACAGATCAGAGTCCAGAGGATAGATTTGTTTTATTCTCACTGGGGTAAGATACCAGTGAAATAATATTTTATAAATATTCTCCTTCGTTGTGGTACATATGGAAGTTCCCGAGGCCGCTTCCCATATATCTTCCCACTCCTCTCTGTCAATAGCTATGTTCAATTCTGCTGCCCATTTAAGCATGTAGTCATGACAGGTGGGTCTGCTGACATCTCCATTTTAGCGTACATCTTTGTTATTAGACCTTTTTGATGGGCCGAGTTGCGACACAGCTTCTCAAAATTTGTGAGAGAGGGGAATTCCAATATTGGGGAAATTGTCTGCGCAAAGTGCCGAATTTGGAGATACTGGAACGTGTCCAAGTCAGGAATTTCATATTTAGCTCGTAGCCCCTGGTAACTTAGGAACTTCCCTAGGCTCAATAGATCGGCGACCACTCTGATACCTTTTAATTGAAATTGATCGTATTGTTTAGAATCACAGCCTGGGGGAAATTTGGGGTTATTAAAAATTGGGGTAAGTTGCGAATTAGCGACCGTGAACTTAAATTTGAGTTTAGCTTTCATCCATATCTCCCAGGTATGCCTCATTGCTCCTAATTTGAATTGACGCGATTGCATGTCTCCTATATTCTAAGTCCAAGGGCAGGTTGGCAGAGAGGGCGTTCTGGCATGGTGCGATTCTATGTCTAACCAGAAGTATTGACTTGGATTGGCGTTCCAAACCACTGCTTGCCTTAATTGGGTAGCGTGGTAGTATCTTGTAATGTTTGGGACTCCTAGGCCACCTCTTGCTGTTGACAACATCAGAACTGCTCTAGCAATCCTGGGCCTTTTGCCCTGCCAAATAAAATGAAACAGTCTTTTCTGAATGTTTTTTAATTCTGTGCCTGGCACTTGGACCGGGAGTGTCTGAAAATAGTATAATAGTCTAGGGAGTATATTCATTTTAACCGAGATCATTCTCCCGATCCACGAGATTTGGTAACCTTCCCACTTATCCAAATCACTTTTTATCTTCCTAAAAAGGGCTGGGTAATTGTGGTGATAAAGAGAGTGGTAGTTTCTTGATACATTTACTCCCATATATTTGATGTATGAGGAACTCCACTTATAGTTGAAATGTAATTTTAACAGTTTCACCTCTGACTCTGGTAAATTTAAATTTAGGACTTCGTATTTATCATTATTGATTTTGTAACCTGAAATTTTGCCAAAATCCGAAAACTCTTTTTGGAGATTGGGGAGAGATGTTTGAGGTCTAGAGAGAGTTAAAATAATGTCGTCAGCAAACAACAATATCTTATAATTTATATGCCCAATTTCTATGCCCTGGATATTAGAATTTCCTCGGATTTTTGAAGCTAGAGGTTCTATCGTCAAGGCAAAAAGGAGGGGAGATATGGGGCAACCCTGCCTCGTGCCATTTTTCATATTGAATCTCTGTGCGTTGCCCCCTGGTAATTTAACCATTGCCGAAGGATTACGATAAAGCACACGAACCCCCTCCAAGTATGCGTCCTTGAAGCCGAACCTTCGTAGGGTATTGTCCAGGAATGACCAATCAATCCTGTCGAACGCATTCTCTGCATCTAAGCTTAATAGAACTGCCCTGGATCCTGAGAGGTGGACATGATCAACTATATCAATTATCTTCCGGGTGTTGTCTGAGGCTTGTCTGCCCGCCACAAACCCAACTTGGTCATTGTGTATTAGTCTAGGCAATAAAGGGTTCAACCTATTTGCCAGAATTTTACTATACTGTATAGTTTGAGGTCATTGTTCAGGAGTGAGATTGGGCGATAACTCCCACATTGCATTGGGTCTCTCCCATCCTTGTGTATAATAGCTAGATTAGCTAATGACATGGATGGCGGGATCGGGTTCCCTTCCATAAAGAAGTTGAACATATTTAGAAGGTGAGCAGATAAAATTGGCAAAAATATCTTATATTAAACATTTGTGAATCCATCAGGGCCTTGGGACTTAGACATTTTCAATGTTCTGATAGCTTCTGCCAATTCCTCCATTGATATTTTAGCATTAAGTATAGCGTTGTCCTCGTCCGTCAGAGATGGCAAGTGGCAACTATCTAGGTACTTTGCTATGGTTTCTGATGCTGCCGGTTCAGGGCGTCCGGCCTGAGTTCTCAGGTTATATAATTTAGTATAAAATTTGGTGAACTCATCTGCAATCCTCTTGTCATTATACAGTATCTCACCAGACCTATTCTTGATCGCTGTAATTTGTGACCTTTTTTGCACTCCTCTCAGTTTGCTAGCTATCGGCCTTGTTGCCCTTGTCGTAATATAACTGATTGGTCCACTTAAGGGCCTTTTCTACGTCCTCTAGCTGAGC
>NW_027456381.1:0-20582 GCF_040206685.1 Ascaphus truei
ACTCTCTCTCGGACACTCTCTTTCTCTCAGACACTCTCTCAGACACTCTCTCTCTCAGACACACTCTCTCTCAGACACTCTCTCTCAAACACTCTCTCTCTCAGACACCCTCTCTCTCAGACACTCTCTCTCAGACACCCTCTCTCTCAGACACCCTCTCTCTCAGACACTCTCTCTCAGACACACTTTCTCTCTCAGACACACTCTCTCTCAGACACTCTCTCTTAGACACCCTCTCTCTCAGACACTCTCAGAAACTCCCGCTCTCTCTCTCTGACAGTCTCTCTCTCAGACACTCTCTCTCAGACTCTCTCTCAGACTCTCTCTCAGACACTCTCTCAGACACTCTCTCTCTCAGACACTCTCTCTCTCTCAGACACACTCTCTCAGACTCTCTCAGACACTCTCTCTCAAACACTCTCTCTCAGACACCCTCTCTCTCAGACACTCTCTCTCTCTCAGATACCCTCTCTCTCAGACACTCTCTCTCTCAGACACTCTCTCTCTCAGACACTCTCTCTCTCAGACACCCTCTCTCTCAGACACTCTCTCTCAGACACCCTCTCTCTCAGACACCCTCTCTCTCAGACACTCTCTCTCAGACACACTCTCTCTCTCAGACACTCTCTCTCAGACACCCTCTCTCTCAGACACTCTCTCTCAGACACACTCTCTCTCTCAGACACACTCTCTCTCTCAGACACACTCTCTCTCAGACACACTCTCTCTCAGAAACTCCCGCTCTCTCTCTCTGACAGTCTCTCTCTCAGACACTCTCTCTCTCAGACACTCTCTCTCTCAGACACTCTCTCTCTCTCAGACACTCTCTCAGACACTCTCTCTCTCAGACACACTCTCTCTCAGACACCCTCTCTCTCAGACACTCTCTCTCTCAGACACTCTCTCTCTCAGACACCCCCTCTCTCAGACACTCTCTCTCTCATACACTCTCTCTCTCAGACACTCTCTCTGACACTCTCTCTCTCTCTCAGACACTCTCTCTCTCTCAGACACTCTCAGACACACTCTCTCTCAGACACTCTCTCTTAGACACCCTCTCTCTCAGACACTCTCTCTCAGAAACTCCCGCTCTCTCTCTCTGACAGTCTCTCTCTCAGACACTCTCTCTCTCAGACACTCTCTCTCTCAGACATTCTCTCTCAGACACTCTCTCTCTCTCTCAGACACTCTCTCAGACACTCTCTCTCAGACACACTCTCTCTCAGACTCTCTCTCAGACACTCTCTCTCTCAAACACTCTCTCTCAGACACCCTCTCTCTCAGACACTCTCTCTCTCTCAGATACCCTCTCTCTCAGACACTCTCTCACTCAGACACCCTCTCTCTCAGACACTCTCTCTCTCAGACACCCCCTCTCTCAGACACTCTCTCTCTCAGACACACTCTCTCTCTCAGACACACTCTCTCTCTCAGACACTCTCTCTCAGACACACTCTCTCAGACACACTCTCTCTCTCAGACGCACTCTCTCTCTCAGACACACTCTCTCTCAGACACACTCTCTCTCAGACACTCTCTCTCTCAGACACTCTCTCTCTCAGACACTCTCTCTCTCAGACACTCTCTCTCTCAGACACTCTCTCTCTCAGGCACTCTCTCTCTCTCACACACTCTCTCAGACACTCTCTCTCAGACTCTCTCAGACACCCTCTCTCAGACACCCTCTCTCAGACACCCTCTCTCAGACACCCTCTCTCAGACACCCTCTCTCAGACACCCTCTCTCAGACACCCTCTCTCAAACACCCTCTCTCAAACACCCTCTGTCTCACACACACTTTCTCTCACACTCTCTGACACTCTCTCTCTGACACTCTCTCTCTCTCTGACACTCTCTCTCTCAGACACACTCTCTCAGACACTCTCTCTCTCAGACACTCTCTCTCTCAGACACTCTCTCTCTCAGACACTCTCTCTCTCTCAGACACTCTCTCAGACACACTCTCTCTCAGACTCTCTCAGACACTCTCTCTCAAACACTCTCTCTCAGACACCTTCTCTCTCAGACACTCTCTCTCTCAGACACTCTCTCTCTCGGACACTCTCTCGGACACTCTCTCTCTCGGACACTCTCGGACACTCTATCTCTCGGACACTCTATCTCTCGGACACTCTATCTCTCGGACACTCTATCTCTCGGACACTCTATCTCTCGGACACTCTATCTCTCGGACACTCTATCTCTCGGACACTCTATCTCTCGGACACTCTCTCTCTCGGACACTCTCTCTCTCGGACACTCTCTCTCTCGGACACTCTCTCTCTCAGACTCTCTCTCTCTCGGACACTCTCGGACACTCTCGGACACTCTCTCTCACACACTCTCACACACTCTCACACACTCTCTCTCTCACACACTCTCTCTCTCTCAGACACTCTCTCTCTGACACTCTCTCAGACACACTCGCTCTCAGACACACTCGCTCTCAGACACACTCTCTCTCAGACACTCTCTCTCAGACACTCTCTCAGACACTCTCTCTCAGACACTCTCTCAGACACTCTCTCTCTCTCTCAGACTCTCTCTCCAAATAAAAAACAGGCATGGGAGAGAACCGCCGAAATACAGAAGGACCCCGTCTGTGCACAGCTTCACAGCGTCTCACTCGCACCTCACGGTACACTTCCGCGTACGTCACTTCCGTGGTCGCGTCATAGGTGAGGGCGGAAACGCAGCCTGCCTCTGTAGTCAGCCCCAATCTTGCCAGTCCTTCAGCTCTCCGGTTCTCAACGCTAACTCTACGCGTTTCGCTAATTGCTTCTGCAGGATAACTGCACAGACGAGGTCCTTCTGTATTTCGGCGGTTCTCTCCCATGCCTGTTTTTTATTTGGAACATGTGAGTTCAACTTACTCCTGATACTTTTATTGAATATATTGGTCGAACAGTATGCACTATTGTGGCTTTCTCTTTTTTATATACACTTTACTTATCCATTGAGGGATATCCTGACACTTGTGCATCGCAAGGGCTCCAGTCAGAGAGAGATGGATCTCTGACATGCTTGAAAACACGATAAGTTTTGTGAGTGCTATTCTTTATAGCTAACAGGGTGATATATACAGTACCAGTATCTACAGTTTGCACTATATTTGCTTTATTTTTTCTTTCACATGTATCATTGAACTCCTCTGCGCTCCTCCTCTCCCCCACGCAAAGAAATTCTACATCCGGGGACCTGGAACCGTCCAACTTGAGGAAGTTGAGCAGCATTATACACATTTTATTACCATTTTTTCACTGGTTGGTGATAGGTTTTATAAGTGTTTTTTTCACATTATGTGGTTTACTTAAATAATTTTGACACTGTTTTATATACAGTAGAGGCAGCGATTATTCTAACAAAAACCAGTGGCAATTCCTCAAAAGACCCAGGTACACCCAGGTACATTCTGAATACATGCCTCAAACTTTCCTTTAACTAGCCCCAGCATTTCTGCATTGATTAATGGCCTATCAGATTAACAGCGGGGGTCCCTGGCAGTCCCATTCAAACTGAATTGGACTGCCAGGGATCCCTGCTGTGTTAATCCTATGGGTCGTAAGTCAATGCAGAAATGCCTTAAACGTGCCTCAAACTAGCCCAGAACATACCCAGCACATACCCAGAATGTAACCCGGCTAGTTTACAGCAAATGTTAGAATAAACGTTGCCTCTACTGTATTCACTTTTTTGAAGCGCCCAGTCCATCCCCCACTCCCCCTCCCCTTTTTTTGTCACATCTGATATAGTGTGCAGCCAGTTCTGCTGTGGTTTCATCTTCTCCCAGGAGGATCGCTATTTGTTGGTTCTCCTCTATATTATTAAAGTTCTGGATAACAGCAGTTAGTTTCTCTAGGTGGGCACTCCTCACTTCAGAGTATTGTGTGCAACGCAACAGGAAGTGTGTTTCATCTTCTACCTCTCCTAGCTCACATTTTTGGCATATTCTCATCTCCCGGGGCTTCCAGTTCTGTCTGTGTCTGCCTGTTTCTATTTCTAGGCTGTGGGCACTTATTTTGTACTGGCCCAGGGTCTGTCTCTGTTTTGGGTCTTTTACCTTCAGTAGGTAGGGTGCCAGAGTGTATTCTCTCTGTAGGTTGTGGCAGGTTTCCAGCTTCTTTGAGCATTGGATATCATTTTCCCCCATTGTCACATACTGCTTCTTCATTTCGTTGGAGATTGAGTTGATTTCTTTTTACGGCAGGTTGTTAATCTGTGTGGGGTTTTGTCCTTGGAGTGAGAGGACAAGTTGTTTGATGGCACAGGGTTTAGTGAGGAGGTCCTGGATTTGCATTGCTCTGTAGCAATAAGACTGTGGATGGCTCTTGTTTAGGTGAGCCCAGAATGTCAGTGCTCTCTTCTGTACAGTGAGCAGTAGAGGAAAGCGGCCCAGCTCAGCCGGGCATGCATTGTTTGATGTACTCCTGTGTACTTGGAGAAGGTGTTAGCAGAATTCCAGATGCAGTATTTCTTTTGGGCTGGTGTCCCATTTTGTGGAGTCTAGGTATGTTACAGGGCTCCACACCTCGCTGCCATACAGAAGGATGGGTGTGATGATGCTGTTGAATATTTTCTCCCAGATTCTTATTGGTGGTTTGAGGTGGTACATCTGTTTCCTTATTGCATAAAATGCTCTGTGGGCCTTCTCCTTCAGTGTATTTATGGCCAGGTTGAATTTGCCTGATGAGCCGATTGTTAGACCGAGGTATGTGTAACTCGCTGCCTGTACCAGTGCATTGTCGTCCAGTGTAAATTACGATATGGTTGGATGTGTTTTAGCTTTTTTCTGGAATACCATTATTCTGTTTTTTTCTAGGTTCACAGAGAGTGCCCAGGTCTGGCTGAATTTTTCTAGTATTGCCAGTTTCTGTTGGAGGCCTTGTTCTGTTGGAGACAGCAGAAGCAGGTCGTCTGCGTATAGTAGAGACTTAGGGCCTCATGCAGTAAGCGGCAAAAAAGTGCAATCGCCAAGTGTTCCCTATCGGCATGATTTTGGCGATTTGCCCTCGCAGTATTCAGTAAGGACCGAATCCCTGACGAATATCTGGCGAATCACTGCGAAAGCAAAACATCGATGAGCCTGTGGTGAAACAGCCTGGCTCCCGATAACCTGCCGATAGGCAGTTTCTGCCGATATGTGTTTGCAGCAGAGAGAGAGCCGCCACTCTCTCTGCGCAAACATCGGCACATTAAAAATCTTTCTAAACAACTTTTATTCATAGTGTACATGTGCAAGGGGTCTCCGGAGCTGAACTGCATTGGTTTCAGGTCCGGGGACCCCCTGCTTCCTGAGATACACGCCCCTTTATGAGGTGCCGGTATCCCTCTGCATTTAAAGGTCCCGAACACGTGACCGCGGAATGTAAACAAAGCAGAGGGATACCGGCACCCCCTAAAGTGGCCTGTATCTTGGGAAGCAGGGGGTCCCCGGACCTAAAACCAAAGCGGTTCAGCTCCTGAGACCCTCTGCACATCTACACTATGAGTAAAACACATATAGAAATAAAGAATCATTCCTTACCTTAGCGGCTATGTGCTATGGTATTTAAGCAGCATGAATGTATTTTTAATAATATTGTGCGGGAGCAGGGGGTCCCCTGAGCTGAACCGCATTGATTTGTGGCTCAGGGACCCCCTGTTTCTCGAGTTACAGGCCCCGGTAAGGGGCATCGGGTGCCAGTGTCGCCGCCATGTTTATAACGTCCAAGAGGCGACGTGGGCTCTATAAAGATGGCGGCGACATTGGAACCAAGGCCCCAAACCGGGGCCTGTAACTCGGGAAGCAGGGGGTCCCTGAGCCACAAATCAATGTGGTTCAGCTCAGGGGACCCCCTGCTCTCGCACAATATTATTAAAATACATTAATGCTGCTTCATTACCATAGTGGATAGCCGCTAAGGCAATGAAGGGGTTAAGTCATAATAGCATGTTTATTGGGGACAATTGGCCCCAATAAACATTGCAATACACAACATACAATACAGTAATGGGCAAAATTACTATTATCACAATAAATACATTAAATACATATAGCACTCACCCATGTCCGGCTGCCACGATGAAGGCCATCCCCATCTTCATCTTGCTAATGCCCCATCCGCTGCTGCAAAACAGAAACAAAAATAAAAACATCCAATGTAATGTCGCCTAACCCCTTAATCACCATAGCGGTTATTAACCGCTACAGTCATTAAAGGGTTAACCCACCCTCACCCACCACTCGGGAGGCCTACATACCCTCCCTCACTAACCCCCCACCCTGTGAAGCCTAACCACCCTCACCCACTACCCACAAGGGAGGCCTACCCACATACCCTTGGGGCCAATACCCCCTCTCCCCCCCCAACACATACAGTACAATAATGTGCCAAATAACTATTATCCAGATATGGATAATAGATTATTTGCCCATTATTAAACACATTAACTAGCATATGAAAATAAATAAAGTTCTACTGACCTCATCAATAAGAAGCCCAGTCGCCAGCACAATCCTTGTCCTCCGTTGCCCACAAAATACATAGCCAATACATTGCAATTACATTCAGATATCATTTAACCCCTTGATCACCTTATCGGATAATAACCGCAAAGGTAATTAAGGTGTTAAGCCACCCTGGCCCGATACCCACCCTTCACCCATTCATTTGTACAATGGCTTCATCATGCAACTATATATACACACATATATATATATATATATATATATATATATATATATACATATATATATATATATATATATATATATATATATATATATACACACACATGATGAACCAATATACAAATAAATGTAGAAGGGTTATAAAAAACATGCTCTAATACAAATACCACTTCTCCATACAGACACAGTACAATAAAATCATATTTGCTTAAAAAATCCAATCTCATCTTCCAATCAAAATCCTCAAATGCCACTCAAAAGCCTCAAATGCCACTCAAAAGCCTCAAATGCCACTCAAAACATTGCATTTACATTGTATACATGATGCATACAATCTATGCACCATGTACCCTCTGTCAATGAATGTTAACAATAACATATTCCAAACAAAATACCAATAACATGCAAACAAGTATACTATTTAAACCAATCAAGTAAGCATAAATCAATTAGCATTCATTAATTAAATAACTAAACAATTAACATTCCATCCATAACAATTAAACAATTAACTCTTTCAATCGTTAAACAGAACAAGTTACCATCAGACAACATAAAAGTACCAAAAATAATACAATATACAAAAGCAAGCCTCACCCTGACCTAAAGTACACCATACAAGACCAACAATGACATCTATCTCATTTTTAAGTACATTACACACACATTTATGCATAGCAGCATAACCAAATACATTTTAAACACAGAAAACAAGCTTTTAAAACAACATAATTTCTTACCCTGTATGTATATATCGATCTAGACATACATACATACATACAGTGGCAAGAAATGATATAGCAAAAAAAAATTAAAAACACATGTACAAAACAAAAAAATGCAAGAACAAGTTAAATAAAATACATTTGTTTTGTTCACTTACCATTACTTGACCCACTCACCGACTCCCGTTGAACAGCTTACTCTTGAACCAATCCACGTACAGGAACCCATAAAATAATAAACCAGAAAATAATAAACATTACAATAAAAATCCAAAACAATCCACGGGTCTTCTATTTGTATTCCATCTTCATCTGTATTCTTCTTTTTTCTATCTGCGGCTCTCTTCCGGGGTCTTCTTCGGCCTTCCAAATGAGACGACATAGGCTTTTAAAGGCCTATGACGTCACATTTTCGGCCAGATTGGGCCGTGAAAACCATGTGTTTTAGCCGAGAAAAAAAAAATGATGACGTCATTTGAAGGCAATGAAAGCACAGCCAATCAGAATGGCTGTGCTTCAATTTTCTTTAAGATGACGTCATGAAAAGAAACATGGCCGGCCTCGCATGGTACGGTTGCCAATCAGAGCGTGCGAACTCCATCCCAACTCTGATTGGCTCTAGTACCATGTGACAGGCTTTCAATGACGTCACATCCGTTCTCCCCCAAGCATCTGTCACATGGTCTAATAGAGTCAATCAGAGTTGGGATGGAGTTCCCACGCTCTGATTGGCTACCGTACCATGTGACGCCGGCCATGTTTCTTTTCATGACGTCATCTTAAAGGCAATTGAAGCAAAGTCATTCTGATTGCCTGTGCTTTCATTGCCTTTAAATGACGTCATCATTTTTTTTTCTCGGCCAAAACACATGGTTTTCACGGCCCAATCAGGGCCGTGGGAACCATGACGAAAATGTGACGTCATAGGCCTTTAAAAGCCTATGTCGTCTCATTTGGAAGGCAGACGCCGAGGACGAAGGACCTCCTACAGAAGAAGGCCAGGGCGTGGCCGAAGAAGACAAGAAGACCCCGGAGGAGAGCCGCAGATAGAAGAAAGAAGAATACAGATGAAGATGGATTACAAATAGAAGACCCGTGGATTGTTTTGGATTTTTATTGTAATGTTTATTATTTTCTGGTTTATTATTTTATGGGTTCCTGTGCGTGGATTGGGTCGAGAGTAAGCTGTTCAACGGGAGTCGGTGAGTGAGTCAAGTAATGGTAAGTGAACTAAAGAAATGTATTTTATTTAACTTGTTCTTGCATTTTTTGTTTTGTACATGTGTTTTTATTTTATTTTTGCTATATCATTTCTTGCCACTGTATGTATTTATTTATAAAATATTTTACCAGGAAGTAATACATTGAGAGGTACCTCTCGTTTTCAAGTATGTCCTTGGCACAGAGTAAGACAAATAATACATTGTTACAATGCAGTTACATAAATGAACAGGGTATGCATTATGTACAAGACATTGCATGCACAGTTAAAGAAAATATATATTATGGGCGTATGAAACCGTTACAGACCAGATTAAAATGTGAGACAGCCTTAGATTTGAAAGAACTTAAACTGATGGTGGATGTGAGAGTCTCTGGTAGGAGACTTAGGGAGGATTTGTTCCTGTAAAGTACCCCTAGTTTGGCATAGGTCTTGGTTGTCAGGGTATCAATGTGCATTCCGAATGTTAAGTGGGAGTCAAACCATAAGCCCAGGTATTTCAAACTAGTGACAGGGGTTAGGGTGGTGTTAGCGTTGGTTCTAATCAGGAGCTCAGTCGCTGGAAGCTTTAAAAATTTAGTCTTGGTCCCAAATACCATTGTTACAGTCTTGTCAGTGTTTAAAAACAGTTTGTTTTGGGAAATCCAGTTTTCGAGTCTCAAAAAGTCAGACTGAAGTATGTGTTGAAGGTCAGAGAGGCTATGGCTGTGTGCATATAGGATTGTGTCGTCTGCATACATGTGTATTGAGGCTTCCTTACAAACTGTGGGAAGATCATTAATGAACACTGAGAAGAGTAGGGGCCCCAGAACAGAGCCTTGCGGGACACCACAGGTGATATCCAGGGGGTTGGAGTTAGAGCCTGAGATGGACACATGTTGGGATCTTCCTGATAGGTAGGACTGAAACCAGTTTAAAGCATGCTTCCTTATTCCAGAGCTCTGGAGTTTGTTGAGCAGGATAGCATGATCAACAGTATCAAAAGCCTTTGCAAAATCTAGGAATACTGCACCAGTGAGTTGTCCCCGTTCCATTCCACACTGGATTTCATTGCAAACTTTTAGCAGGGTAGTTATGGTGGAGTGTTTGGGGCGAAAGCCAGATTGGAATTGGCTAGGGAAATTTGTCTTGTTATAGAAATCGCTTAATTGGGAGTGGACACATTTTCCCATGACTTTGGATAGTATTGGGAGAAGGGAGATTGGCCTGTAGTTTGAGACAATGTTTTTGTCCCCACTTTTGAAGATTGGGACAACTCTGGCAGTTTTGCAGGTCTTAGGGATATGGCCTGCAGACAGGATAGAGTTGACTATGGAAGCAATTGGTTTGGCAATGACTGGGGCACCAAGTCGTAGGAACCTAGATTGTAGTAAGTCAGGTCCGCATTAGCTGCTTAGTTTTAGTTTGAGGAGCACTTGTGTAATCTCCTCTTAAGATACAGGGCCAAATTGAAAATTGTGGACAGTGTTGGGAGGGGGTGGGGCTATGTGCGTACTCTCAGGATGAGATACAGATTTGTGATTTGGGCTGCGTATGTATGTATGTATGTCTAGATCGATATATACATACAGGGTAGGAAATGATGTTGTTTCAAAAGCTTGTTTTCCTGTGTTTAAAATGTATTTGGTTATGCTGCTATGCATAAATGTGTGTGTAATGTACTTAAAAATTAGATGTAATTGTTGGTCTTGCATTGTGTACTTTAGGTCAGGGTGAGGCTTGCTTTTGTATATTGTATTATTTTTGGTACTTTTATGTTGTCTGATGGTAACTTGTTCTGTTTAACGATTGAAAGGGTTAATTGTTTAATTGTTATGGATGGAATGTTAATTGTTTAGTGATTTAATTAATGAATGCTAATTGATTTATGCTTACTTGATTGGTTTAAATAGTATACTGTACTTGTTTGCATGTTATTGGTATTTTGTTTGGAATATGTTATTGTTAACATTCATTGACAGAGGGTACATGGTGCATAGATTGTATGCATCATGTATACAATGTAAATGCAATGTTTTGAGTGGCATTTGAGGCTTTTGATTGGCATTTGAGGATTTTGATTGGAAGATGAGATTGGATTTTTTAAGCAAATATGATTTTATTGTACTGTGTCTGTATGGAGAAGTGGTGTTTGTATTAGAGCAGCGGTGCGCAAACTGTGGGGCGCGACCCCCAGGGGGGGCGCGACACTGCCGACGGGGGGCGCGGGGTTTACAGAGGCCCCGCGCGCTTCCCGAAGGCACTTAAATTAAGTGCCGGGGGAGCTGCAGGGCCTCTGTAAACCTAACTTACCGTGGCTCCGGCGGCTTCCTCCCTGTGGCGCCATGGCAACGCGGCGTCAAAATGACGCTGCGAGGTCATGTGACGTCACGTTGCTATGGCAACGTGACGTCATTACGCCGGAGCGCGGGTAAGTTGGGGTTGGGGGGGGGCGCGGGAGCGAGGGGACAGCCGTCAGGGGGGCGCAGGGAAAAAAGTTTGCGCCCCCCTGTATTAGAGCATGTTTTTTATAACCCTTCTACATTTATTTGTACTGTATATTAGTTCATCATGTTACATAGTTGCATAGTAGATGAGGTTGAAAAAAGACTTCCGTCCATCAAGATCAACCTATGCTAAATTTAGACAACAGATACTTTATCCTATATCTATACTTATTGATCCAGAGGAAGGCAAACAAAAAACCCCATTAAGGGGAAAAATTAATTCCTTCCTGACTCCAAGAATTGGCAATTGGATTAATCCCTGGATCAACATCCTTCCCATGTATACTTATTTGGTATATCCCTGTATACCTTTCCCATCTAAAAAGATGTCCAACCTTTTTTGAACAAATCTATTGTCTCTGCCATCACAGTCTCCATGGGTAATGAATTCCACATTTTAACTGTCCTTACTTTAAAGAACCCTTTCCTTTGTTGCTGGGGAAATTTCCTTTCCTCGACCCTTAAGGGATGGCCCGAGTCCTTTTGTACTGCCCGTGGGATGAATAGTTCTTTTGAAAGCTCCTTGTATTGTCCCTGAATATATTTGTATATAGTTATCATATCCCCTCTTACATGCCTCTTTTCTAATGTAAATAAATCTAATTTAGCTAGCATCTCCTCATAAGTTAGAATGTCCATCCCCTTTATTAATTTTATGGCTCTTCTCTGCACTCTCTCTAGTTCCATAATGTCTTTTCTTAGGATTGGTGCACAAAATTGTACTCCATATTCCAGGTGTGGTCTTACTTATGCTTTGTAAAGGGGCATAATTATGTTTACTTCCCTTCCATCCATTGCCCGTTTGATGCAAGATAAGATCTTGTTTGCCTTTGCAGCTACTGCTTACATTGAGCACTATTGCTAAGCCTGCTGTCTACAAGCACTCCTAAATCCTTCTCCATCAAGGATTCCCCCAATATATCTCCATTTAATTTGTAAGTTGCCTTTTTATTCTTGTATCCCAAATGCATAACCTTACATTTATCTGTATTAAACCTCATCTGCCATTTACCTGCCCACGTTTCCAGTCTTTCCAAGTTCTTCTGAAGATAAATTACATCCTGCTCTGATTCTATTATCTTACACAATTTAGTATCCTAAGCAAAGATGGAGACTTTGCTCTCGATTCCAACCTCAAGGTCATTAATAAACAAGTTAAAAAGCAGGGGTCCCAGTACCGATCCCTGAGGTACTCCACTCACGACTTTAGTCCAACCTGAAAAAGTTCCATTTATGACAACCCTCTGTTGTTTGTCCTTTAACCTTTTCAATCCAGGTGCATATATTATTACTGAGTCCAACTTTCTTTATTTTGTACACCAACCTCTTGTGTGAAACTGTATCAAAAGCCTTTGCAAAATCTAAGTAGACCACATCAACGGCATTACCCTGATCTAGATTCCTACTTACCTCCTCAAAGAAACAAATAAGGTTAGTTTGGCAAGATCTATCCTTCATAAATCCATGCTGACTATTACTAATAATTTTATTTTCCATTAGGTATTCCTGAATATTGTCCCATATTAAACCTTCAAGTAGTTTCCCTACTATTGAAGTCAAGCTTACAGGTCTGTAATTTCCCGGTTGTGATCTAGCTCCCTTTTTAAATATAGGCACCACACATGGGCGTCCGCAGAAATTTTTTCAGGGGGGGGCATAATTTTAACGGCCAGTGCCCGGCGTGAAAGTGGTGGTGAGTGCACCGTGGCGAGCGAGCACGACCAGCATAAGGGGGGTTTCTCCCCCCCCTTACCCCCCCCCCCCAAGCTTGAAGGTTAATAAAGCAATATTAAATATTAAAAAAACACCATTGCATGCAGTTGCACCACATTATTCATACACACACTCTCCCCCCCCTCTACATCTCCCAACTCTCTCCCCCCCTGCATCTCCCATCTCTCTCCCCCCCTCTGCATCTTCCATCTCTCCCCTCCCCCTGCATCTCCCATCTCTCCCCCCCTGCATCTCCCATCTCTCCCATCTCTCCCCCCTCTGCATCTCCCATCTCTCTCCCCCCCTGCATCTCCCATCTCTCTCCCCCCCTCTGCATCTTCCATCTCTCTCCCCCCCCTGCATCTCCCACCTCTCCCCCCCCTCTGCATCTCCCATCTCTCTCCCCCCCTGCATCTCCCATCTCACTCCCCCCCGGCATCTCCCATCTCTCCCCCCTCTGCATCTCCCATCTCTCCCCCCCCCGTCATCTCACATCTCTCCCCCCACCTGCATCTCACATCTTTCCCCCCTCTGCATCTCCCATCTCTCCCCCCCCCTGCATCTCACATCTCTCCCCCCCCCCCTCTGCATCTCCCATCTCTCTCCCCCCTCTGCATCTCCCATCTCTCTCCCCCCCTGCATCTCCCACCTCTCCCCCCCCTCTGCATCTCCCTTCTCTCTCCCCCCCTGCATCTCCCATCTCACTCCCCCCCTGCATCTCCCATCTCTCCCCCCTCTGCATCTCCCATCTCTCCCCCCCCCGTCATCTCCCATCTCTCCCCCCCCCCTGCATCTCACATCTCTCTCCCCCCGTCATCTCACATCTCTCCCCCCCTGCATCTCACATCTCTCCCCCCCCCCTCTGCATCTCCCATCTCTCCCCCCCCTGCATCTCACATCTCTCCCCCCCCCCTCTGCATCTCCCATCTCTCCCCCCGTCATCTCCCATCTCTCCCCCCCTGCATCTCCCATCTCTCCCCCCCCCTGCATCTCACATCTCTCCCCCCTCTGCATCTCCCATCTCTCCCCCCCTGCATCTCACATCTCTCCCCCCCCCTCTGCATCTCCCATCTCTCTCCCCCCGTCATCTCCCATCTCTCCCCCCCCTGCATCTCACATCTCTCTCCCCCCCCGTCATCTCACATCTCTCCCCCCCCCCCGTCATCTCACATCTCTCCCCCCCCTGCATCTCACATCTCTCCCCCCCCTCTGCATCTCCCATCTCTCCCCCCCTGCATCTCCCATCTCTCCCCCCCCATGCATCTCCCATCTCACCCCCCCCCTGCATCTCCCATCTCTCAATCTCCCTCACCTCGCCCCCCCAAGCTTCTTTGCCCCCCCAACCTCCCCCCACCCCCAATCTCCCTCGCCCCCCCCAAGCTTCTTTGCCAAATTGCCCCCCCAATCTCAGTCTCTCCCCCGCATCTCCATGCCATCTCTCCCTGGTCCCACGTGTCCCACTCCCTACCTTATGCGATAATGCGGCCACACTGCCGTCTGCCGGGGTGCAGGAGGGAGCAGGGCCAGAGGGAGAGTCTGGGTGCCGGTCCGGATGGGGAGTTACAGCGGTCAGCGCGGGAGAGCACGTGGCGGCCCCCACCCCTGCGTGACTGCTGCAGCTAGCCCCGCCTGCCATCCAATCCCGGGCCGCGGCTCAGCTGCCTCTTCCTCCCTCAGCATATTTTATTAAATTAATGCTGCGACTGCGAGGATCCAGGGGGGGGCAAGCGCCCCCCTTGCCCCCCCCTGCGGACGCCCATGGCACCACATCTGCTTTACGCCAATCTTGTGGTACTGAGCCTGTGGAAATGGAATCCTTGAATATTAAATATAATGGTTTTGCTATTACTAAGCTTAACCCCTGGAGATCTCTTGGATGTATGCCATCGGGGCCAGGTGCCTTATTTACTTTAATTTTTTCAAGTCGCTTATGAACTTCTTCCTCAGTTAACCAATTGTTCATTAATATGGAGGTTGTGGCTTCCTCATGCGGCACTACTATTGAACTTGATTCTTCCCTGGTAAACACAGAGGCAAAGAATTTGTTTAATACCTCAGCTTTTTCCTTATCTCCAATAATCTGCCTACCCATCTCACACTGAAAGGGTCCTATATTTTCTTTTCTCATTTTTTTGTTATTAAGGTACTTAAAGAACTTTTTAGGGTTGACCTTACTTTCTATTGCAATCCTTTTTTCATTATCCATTTTTGCTAATTTGATTGCCCTTTTGCAATTTTTGTTACATTCCTTATAATTCTGATACGATGTCTCTGTCCCTTCTGACTTAAAGAATCTAAACGCCTTCCTCTTCTTGTCCATTTCCTCCCCTACCTGTTTATTTAGCCACATTGGTTTTGACTTATTTCTTTTATACTTATTACCCAAGGGTATACACTGATAAGTGTGCTTTTCTAACAATGTTTTAAAGACTTCCCATTTATCTTCTACATTTTTCCCTGCAAAAACATCATCCCATTGTATTACTACTAGATTAGACCTCAGTTTATTAAAATCTGCCTTTCCAAAGTTGAAGGTCTTTGTTGAACCCAAGTAATCTGTTTTTTGATCATTTATTTCAAATGAGACCATGTTATGATCACTGTTACCCAAATGTTCCAGGACTTGAATATTTGTTATTACTGTACTTCTACATTGTTTGGTATGACCAAATTCCGAACTGCCCCTCTCCTGGTTGGTTCCTCAATAATTTGGGTCATATAATTGTCTTTAAGCACCCCCAAGTCTGTCTGAATAATTAAAATCCCCCATTATGCAAACATGACCCAGTTTTGATACCTTCTCCATTTGCAAAAGTATTTTAGCTTCCTCAATCTCACAGATATTTGGTGGTTTATAGCATATTCCCACAAACATTTTCTTTATACAGTACTTTTACCTCCGCTGCAAATTTCTATCCACAAAGTCTGTACATTTTCATCATTCCCTTCATAGACATCATCCCTTATAATAGGTTTTAGATCCGGTTTAACATATAAACATACTCCACCTCCCTTCTATTTGTTCGATCCTTCCGAAAAAGAGAATAACCCTCTAAATTAACTGTCCAGTTTCATGGAGTGAGTTTCATCCCACCATGTTTCAGTAATGCCTATGATATCATACTGCTCCCTTGCAGCTATTAATTGAAGCTCCCCCATTTTATCTGTCAGGCTTCTTGCATTAGCAAGCATGTATTTCAGTTTTTTTTTAAACCTGTACTATTATCTTATCTGCTCCTTCCTGCGCCCACTTGGTTTAGTCTTTAGAAGTTTTCTAGTATTATCTGTATTTACTATGGGTGTCTCACTGCTTGTCAAACTTGCACTTGCCCCCATTCTACCTCCATACCACCTTGTATCCTCATCTATTCCATTTAGTTCATTATCTGTTTCATTCCCCTTTCCCCTCCATCCTGGTTTAAAATCTCCTCCAACCTTTTTAGCATTCTCCCCCCTAGCACAGAAGATCCCTCTTCATTGAGGTGCAATCCGTCCCTAGAATATAGATGGCACCCCTCAGAAAAGGAGTCCCAGTGCTCTAAAAACCCAAACACCTCCTTCCTGCACCACTTTCTTAGCCATGCATTAACCTCCCTGATCTCTGACTGTCTCCCTGCGGTAGCGCAGAAAATACTACTGTAGAGGGAGAGGGGTTGGCCCGGTATTAAAGGGGTTGCACCCCATATGGCCACCGCCTGACCTCACCAGGGAGGCAAGGGGTTAACTGGACTGCGGTCCAGGAATGTAGCTTACACCTTGTCATGTCAGGAAAATGTATGTTCCCCTGTTCCCATGTTTCATTATAAGCATGTATTTTAATGTTTTAAAGTGCATTTCTGTATCTCTTAGTTCCGGGGGTCACAGAGAGTTAAAATTTGGCCAATATGTGGAGTCACTGTAGCCATTAAAAACTGGCAAATTTCAACCCACTGATCCCACCAGAACGGAACTTATTGATATGTGAAAATATTAAAGTGTATATGGTATTTTGGATCTGCTCTGAAAATGCAGACTCCATCTGCTATGCTAATAGTTCAAGAAGGGCAGCCGGATGATTTCACATAAGCCCTGTGATCAAAAGTTAACTGCCCCGATTGTTTACACTAGGAACCAAGTACTAATCAACAGACTCTGCCACTCTAATTATTACCTGAGGGCGGAGAAGCGTCAAACTGGAGTAGTTTGTAAGTGGTATATCTACACCTACAAACAATGAAGGTCCTGCCAGATACTTCATTTGATAGACTGGTCGTCGCCCCTAATTTAATTATGGGGCTACAGAAATAAGATCCTCAGAGTCCCAGTACACATGGGCTAACTAGCTGGGGGGCATGGTTTAAACTGTGTCTCCACGTTAGGGATTGGATACAGATAATTGTTCACCAATAGTCTGTATTCAATGTTAAGAATAGGGTTACACAGGTATATAAACTGTGTCAACCCTACAGTTTTTAGTTGTTCTTCTGATTCCACCTGGAATGTCACTGGATCTGCCCGCTCTCCCCTTCCTCCAGTGAGCCGAGCCTGCTCTCCCCTTCCTCCAGCGAGCCGAGCCCGCTCTCCCCTTCCTCCAGCGAGCCAAGCCCGCTCTCCCCTTCCTCCAGCGAGCTGAGCCCGCTCTCCCCTTCCTCCAGCGAGCCGAGCCCGCTCTCCCCTTCCTCCCCGGGGAGCCGAGCCCGCTCTCAAGTGCGGCACTTCCGGTGCCCGCTGCTTACGAGCGAGCAAGCGCGCGCAGTCCCGCCGTGATCGGAGGTGATGTGAGGTGCAGGGGGATATGTGCATGGGGGGTGATGTGCAAAGGGAGAGGGGGGGTGATGTGCAAGGGGAGAGGGGGAGTGATGTGCAAGGGGAGAGGGGGGTGATGTGCAAGGGGAGAGAGGGGGGGTGATGTGCAAGGGGAGAGAGGGGGGGGATGATGTGCAAGGGGAGAGAGGGGGGGATGTGCAAGGGGAGAGAGGGGGGTGATGTGCAAGGGGAGAGAGGGGGGGTGATGTGAAAGGGGAGGGGGGTGATGTGCAAGGGGAGAGGGGGGGTGATGTGCAAGGGGAGGGGGGTTGATGTGCAAGGGGAGGGGGGTTGATGTGCAAGGAGAGGGGGGTTGATGTGCAAGGCGAGGGGGGGTTTATGTGCAAGGGGAGGGGGGTGATGTGCAAGGGGGGGGATATGTGCATGGGGGGATATGTGCAAGGGGGGTGAAGTGAAGGGGGAGTTCATGTGCAGGGGGGGTGATGTGAGGTGCAGGAGGGGTGATGTGAGGTGCAGGGGGGGTCATTGGAGGTGCAGAGGGGGGGTGATTGGAGGTGCAGGGGGGGTGGTTGGAGGTGCAGGGGGGGTGGTTGGAGGTGCAGGGGGGGTCATTGGAGGTGCAGGGGAGGGTCATTGGAGGTACAGGGGGGGTGATTGGAGGTGCAGGGGGAGAAGGATGTGAGGTGCAGGGGGGGTGGGATGTGTGTGGTGTGCAGAGGGGTATTGTGTGTTTGATGTGGAGGGGGACTATTATGTGTGTGGGTGAGAGGGAGAGATGGGGGTATGAGAGATAGATGGCGAGTATCGCAAAGGTTGATAGTGAGGGTTTCTGGGGGAGATATGAGGATGATGATGAGAGGTGCTGGAGAAAAGATGATGATGATGATGATGATGATGATGATGATGATGATTTTACCTGTGCGGCCCATTTTTTTTCCTTGGAGCAGTTCGGCCCTTCTCCCATAACGAGTTGTGCAGGCCTGGCCTATGGTATAAGGGACTCCTGTATAGAGAAGAAGGGAACCCAGGGATAGAGGAGAGATTGACCGGTAAGCGACAGCTAGTAGTGCACCAGGGGTACTGACAGCAACTGTTACGGGTAGCTCACTCTATTCCGTTAGCGGGACATCAGGGGGTCAACAGAACGCGAGCCCGGTTATTACAGCGTTACTACTGGCCGGGGGCAACTCGAGATGTGGACAATTTCTGCCGCTCTTGTGATGCCTGCCAGCGAGTGGGTAAGGCGGGCGATCGTGTGAAGGCACCCCTGAAACCCCTACCGATAATAGGGGAACCCTTCCAGAAAGTAGCGATGGACCTTGTAGGACCCCTTATGATTCCTATCAGGTCTGGGAAGCACTACAGCCTCACAGTGGTGGATTTTGCCACCCGGTACCCTGAGGCAGTAGCGCTTGGCACCATAGATGCCAAGACAGTGGCAGCAGCTTTGCTGAACATTTTTTTTAGGGTAGGTTTCCCTAGTATGATCCTAACCGATCAGGGGTCGCAGTTCATGAGTGAACTGTTACATTGTCTCTGGGATGCATGCGGTGTACAGCACCGGCGCACTACCCCTTACCATCCCCAGACCAACGGATTATGTGAGAGGTTTAACGGTACCCTGAAGCAGATGCTTCGGACCTTTATAGAGGCTGGGGGGAAAGACTGGGAGATTCATTTACAGCACTTGCTGTTTGCCCACCGAGAGATACCGCAGGAATCTACAGGCTTCTCCCCCTTCGAGGTACTATATGGCCGCAGGGTACGTGGACCTCTGGATTTATTCCATGAGGGATGGGAAGGGGAGGCTACTGCTACTGATGCTTCAGTGATCTCCGAGACCGGTTAGAGATGCTCATGGGGGTGGCCCAGGACCACCTCAGGGCCACTCAGACCAGGCAGAAGCAATGGTATGACCGGAATGCCCATAGCAGGGAATTCATCCCAGGACAGCAGGTGCTGGTTCTCAAACCCACTCGGGAGAACCAGGTGATGGCTGCCTGGTCGGGACCATACACGGTTATCCAAAAGGTGAATGAGTACACGTAGTTGTACAGGTAGAGCCTGAGAGGCATAAGACATATCACGTCAATATGCTGAAAGAATACAGAGAACCGAGTATGGGAGCAGTAATAGCCATTTGTAGCCCACTGCTGGAAGATCCGGCGAGCAATGCTCTGCCTGATCTCCTAGGGGAGGCTAGGCAGGGAAACACTGTGGAGCAGGTAGAGATAGGGGCACAGTTGAGTGCTAGGCAGCAGGAGGAAGCCAGGGACATGCTAGCTAAGTTAAGGGCCCTCTTCACTGACATGCCAGGGACCACACATCTCACAAAACACCCAGTGCACACAGGGGATCTGCAGCCTCTGCATAAGCACGCTTATAGAGTGTCAGCTGAGGTCAAGACCAGTATGGAAAGGGAGATAGAGGAGATGCTGACCCTAGGGGTAATTACTCCGTCCCAGAGTCCTTGGGCAAGCCTGGTAGTTCTAGTCCCTAAGAAGGACAAGACCACCCGGTTTTGTGTGGACTACCGCTTGCTCAACGCTGAGACGGTGTCAGATGCCTACCCCATGCCCCGCATGGATGAGTTACTGAATGAACTCGCGGGGGCAAGGTATCTGACCACTATGGAGTGGGGCAAAGGCTATTGGCAAATCCCACTGACCCTGGAGGCTAGGGAGAAGTCAGCATTCATCACTCCAAGTGGCCTCTATGAGTTTTTGGTGATGCCATTTGAGATGAAGAATGCCCCAGCTACCTTCCATCGCCTGGTCAATAGGTTACTGGAAGGGATGCAGAGCTATGCCAGGGCTTACTTAGATTACTGCTGCGGCCGAGTTTATTCAAGCATTTACCCGTTCTCGGCCGCAGCAGTAACCTGGCGCACGCCGGAGGGTGCTGGGCGAGCGCCGAATCCTCGGAGGAGAGGCCCGCCGATCGGGGCATCCCCCTCTCCTTACCGGGTCCGCCGGGTCCCCCGGAACGTCCCGCCGCCGTCCTAACATCCGCGCGACACC